>NC_041392.1:197411621-197544451 GCF_002162155.2 Triticum dicoccoides
TTACCGCGTGGGCGGTGAGTCGCCGGTGGATCTCCTCCGCGCTGCAGGCTCTCTCCTAATGCACTTGGTGGCTTACGATCGCGGTCGTCGACCTCGGTGCGTTCACGGGGGCTGGTAGAGGTGGCATCGGACCGGAGGAAACTCTGGATGACTCGTCCATCTCGACGGTGGCGACTACCAGGGTCGCCGTGCTCCTACTTGTAGGCACTGTCGAGGTCCTGCCTTCCACCCCGACCCATGCCCAGGTGAAAACCCTAAATCTCCTTAGATTGGGCAGCAGCGGCACTGCGTGTGTCGTGCCCTTCTTGGAGGCACCGCCTGGGGCGTTTGGGTGCTCGGTTTGAGGAACTACAGGCGGGGGGAATGGGACCAGTGGCGGCATGTGTTGTTTCGCGGCGGAGGAGCGGCGTGGCATCTGGCAGGTCGACAACGGCGGGTCTCAGCGGTATGGAGCAGCGGGGTCTCACCGGTGGGTGTGTGATGATGGACGAGCGCAGGATGGTGACGTTTTTCGGCATCGTGGTGGCGTCAACGACAGCTAGACCGGGTAAGGTAGATGCACTAGTAGAAAAAGGGTCAAACGTGAAGCACATTAGTGCCGGTTTGTATTTGAGCCGGCACTAATGTATACATTAGTGTCGGTTCCAACGGCTAGCCGGGCCGCTTTCATTAGTACCGGTTCATGGCAAACCTTTAGCACCGGTTTGTGCCACGAACCGGTACTAATGAGAGTGGTGGCAGGATGTTGTCAGACTGGGGCCCCTCCAGCCCCTTTAGTACCGGTTCTTGGCACGAACCGGTACTAAAGGTCGTCCTACATAAACCCTTTGTCCACCCGAGCTCGCTCTGTTCTTTCCCTTTCCCCTCTCCTCTCTGTTCTTCCCCTCTTCCTCTCGAGCTCATCACACATTTTGCCCAAAATTTGTCAAGATTTGAAGGCCCCCATCCATTCAAATGATCACAAAGGTTAGCAACTTTTTCCTTTCATCTCTCATTGCTAGATTAGCTGTTGCAATGCTTTATATAGTGATTAATTTGTGAGTTTAGTAATTTGGGAGGATATATATATATATATGTGCTAGTATTTGATTTATATGCAATTTGAGGTCAAAAATAACACTTAGTTTGCATATGTAGGTGTGGTTTACTTAGTGCCTTCTAAATCTCCGTCGTAACCACCGTCGATCGCCCGAACCGTCCCGTCGCCGGCACCACCTTGTGGTGAGCCTCTTGTTCATGAAATTTTATATAAAAATTAATGTTTGTGTGATTTGGATATATAGTTACTCGTATAATTATCTTACCCCGTACGTTGTTTGTTATACATATAGTGCCATGGTTTTGATATCCGTCCCCGTCGGCCCTCGTCCTTGTTATGATTCGGATGTGGTATATATATTCTCTTTTAAAACTAGTTGCATTTCGTGTTTATGACAAATTATGCCCATCAAGTTGACATAGAAATTTTTTCTAGGAGGTATGTGAACCGGAAATTCCAACCGACCCTATTGTCGAGAGGTTAAATTTAGTTGAAAGAGAAAACGAGTACTTGAAAGAAAAATTGAAAAGAATTGAGGGGGAGAAGATGGAATTGGAGTTGCATGTTGCCGATGTCATCGATGATCACAAGATCAAGATGGAGAAAATGCGCTTGAAGATTAGAAAGATTAGAAAATATGCCATCGATAGTGAGGCTTGGTATCATTATGCTGTTGGATCCATTGTTACCTTAGTTGCGATCTTGATCGTATTTGTTGTTGCATTTAAATGCTTTAGCTAGAGAGTTATTTGTTTGTTGCATTTAAGTGTTCTATGAACTTTATGTATGAACTTGTATTAATTTGGTCTATTCGGTATTGTGTAATGAAGATGAGCCGGCAATGGATGTACGATGACCGATGCTCTCCCCAGTTTGTTGAGGGCGTGCATACTTTTCTGCTTGCGGCTGAGGCAAACAAGCGGGCGGATGCTTTTATGCCTTGTCCATGTGCTCGCTGTAAGAATGGTCACAATTACTCTACGTCAAGAACCATTCACGTCCACCTGTTTAAGTTCGGTTTCATGCCCCACTATAATGTTTGGACCAAGCATGGAGAAAGAGGGGTTATGATGGAAGACAATGAAGAAGAGGACGACGACAGCTATCCTAGCCATGGGTTCCCTGAATACGATGATACAACAGTGGGGGAAGAAGCTGAGCCGGTAATGCGGGAAGAAGCTGAGCCGGCAATGCGGGAAGAAGCTGAAGAAGAGGCATCAGATGAGCCCGTTGATGATCTAGGTCGGGCCATTGCCAATGCAAAGAGAAACTGCACAAGTGATTTGGAGAAGAAGAAGTTGCAGCGCATGTTAGAGGATCACAAAAAATTGTTGTACCCGAATTGCGTAGGTGACAAGAAAAAGCTAGGCACCACACTGGAATTGCTGCAATGGAAGGCAGAGAATGGTGTATCTGACAAGGGATTTGGAAAGTTGCTGGTAATGATAAAGGATATGCTTCCAAAGGACAACGAATTGCCCGAGAGTACGTACGAAGCAAAGAAGGTTGTCTGCCCTCTAGGGTTAGAGGTGCAGAAGATACATGCATGCCCTAATGATTGCATCCTCTACCGCGGTGAGTACGAGGATTTGAATGCTTGCCCGGTATGTGGTGCATTGCGCTATAAGATCAGCCGCGATGACCCTGGTGATGTCGAGGGCGAGCGCCCCAGGAAGAAGATTCCTGCCAAGGTGATGTGGTATGCTCCTATAATACCACGGTTAAAACGTTTGTTCCAAAACAAAGAGCATGCCAAGGCGATGCGATGGCACAGAGACGACCGTAAGAAAGACGGAAAGTTGAGAGTACCCGCTGACGGGTCGCAGTGGAGAAAAATCGAAAGAAAGTACGGGAAGGAGTTTGCAGATGACGCAAGGAGCGTATGGTTTGGTCTAAGCGCAGATGGCATTAATCCTTTTGGGGAGCAGAGCGGCAACCATAGCACCTGGCCTGTGACTCTATGTTTGTATAACCTTCCTCCTTGGTTGTGCATGAAGCGGAAGTTCATTATGATGCCAGTGCTCATCCAAGGCCCTAAGCAACCCGGAAACGACGTTGATGTGTACCTAAGGCCATTAGTTGAAGAACTCTTACAACTGTGGAATGGAACAGGTGTACGTGCGTGGGATGAGCACATGGGGGAAGAATTTGACCTAAAGGCGTTGCTGTTCATGACCATCAATGATTGGCCTGCTCTCAGTAACCTTTCAGGACAGACAAACAAGGGATACCGCGCATGCACGCACTGTTTGGATGATACCGACAGTATATATTTGGCTAATTGTAAGAAGAATGTGTACCTGGGACATCGTCGATTTCTTCCGAGCAGGCATCCCGTAAGAAAGAAAGGCAAGCATTTCAAAGGTGAGGCGGATCACCGGATGAAGCCTCGCCACCGTACTGGTGCTGATGTACATGATATGGTCAAGGATTTGAAGGTGGTCTTTGGAAAGGGTCCTGGTGGACAACCTGTTCCGAATGACGCTGACGAACGCGCACCCATGTGGAAGAAGAAATCTATATTTTGGGACCTGCCCTATTGGAAAGACCTAGAGGTCCGCTCCGCAATCGACGTGATGCACGTGACGAAGAATCTTTGTGTGACCCTGCTTGGCTTCTTGGGCGTGTATGGGAAGACAAAAGATACACCTGAGGCACGAGAGGACCAGCAACGTATGCACGGAAAAGACGGCATACATCAGGGTCATGCAAGCTATGCTCTTACCAAAGAAGAGAAGGAAATCTTCTTTGAATGCCTGCTCAGTATTAAGGTACCGTCTGGCTTCTCGTCGAATATAAAGGGAATAATAAACATGGCAGAGAAAAAAAATTCCAGAACCTAAAGTCTCATGACTGCCACGTGATTATGACACAACTGCTTCCAGTTGCATTGAGGGGGCTTCTATCGGAAAATGTTCGATTAGCCATTATGAAGCTATGTGCATTTCTCAATGCAATCTCTCAGAAGGTAATCGATCCAGAAATCATACCAAGGTTAGAGAATGATTTGGTGCAATGTCTTGTCAGTTTCGAGTTGGTGTTCCCACCATCCTTCTTGAACATCATGACGCACGTCCTAGTTCACCTATGCGAAGAGATTAACGTTTTGGGTCCTGTATTTCTACACAATATGTTCCCCTTTGAGAGGTTCATGGGAGTCTTAAAGAAATATGTTCATAACCGTGCTAGGCCAGAAGGAAGCATCTCCAAGGGCCGTCAAAATGAGGAGGTCATTGAGTTTTGTATTGACTTTATTCCTGACCTTAAGCCGATTGGTGTTCCTGAATCGCGGCATAAAGGCAGACTGGATGGAAAAGGCACGCTAGGAGGGGAACAAATAATATGTATGGACGGACATTCTCTCATTGAAGCACACTACACAGTTCTACAGAATTCCGCCTTGGTGGCTCCGTATATGGATGAACACAAGAATTTGCTACGCTCCAAACACCCGGAGCGGTCTGATGACTGGATTACACGTGAACAAACCAGGAGTTTCGCCAGCTGGTTGCAGACACGTACCATGCATGACACCTCTATTGAAGATGGCCTGTACTTGCTGTCCCAGTTACCATCTTCGAATATAATGACTTTCAAAGGGTACGAGATAAATGGTAATACATTTTACATGATCGCCCAAGATAAGAAGAGCACCAACCAAAACAGTGGTGTCCGCTTCGATGCAGAAACCAAGACGAGAAAGGAAACATATTATGGTTATATACAGGACATATGGGAACTTGACTATCGACATGGTTTGAAGGTCCCTTTGTTTCGGTGCAAATGGGTCAATATGACATGAGGCGGGGTAACGGAAGACCCGCAGTACGGAATGACAACAGTGGATCTCAATAATCTTGCATATGCAGACGAACCATTCGTCCTAGCCAATGATGTGGCACAGGTTTTCTATGTGAAGGACATGTCTACCAAGCCAAGAAAAAGAAAAGATAAGGAAGCGAATGCATCGTACGATGAGCCAAAGAGGCACATAGTTCTTTCTGGGAAGAGAAACATCATGGGAGTGGATGACAAGACAGACAAGTCAGAAGATTATGAAAAGTTTGATGAAATTGCTCCATTCACAGTGAATATTGACCCGAGCATCCCGTTAAATGATGAAGATTTTCCATGGTTACGACGCAAAGGGACACACGCGAAGAAAAAGTTTCACACCCAAAGATCTAGGATGTGATCGGCTTCACTATCATCACTTTCTTCTGTGTTTCACACCCAGAAGGGAATCTCTGTAATAGTTAGGGTAGTTAATTATGTGTTTTGGCATTTGAAACGCGAAGAAATTTTATGTGCAAACAAATTCTTTCATGCCTTTACTGATTTTTAAAGTTAAGTTATTCACAAACTAGTGATTCACACTAATTTCAAATAATTCAAAATTTAAACTATTCAAATTTGAAAACTACGGGCACTAACAGAAAGTTTGTAATTTTTTGTACCTAAAGCAAAAATATTCACAAAGAAACTCTAAATACACAAAAAAACAACTCAAAAATAAATAAAGCAAAAAAAATAAAAAAGCCCGCCTACTAGGCCAAAGCGGCCGGCATACGACTAGAAACCCAACCTGTTGTTGGGCCAGGATGCAGGCCCGCAAAGGCCCAGTAGGCCAACAGGGCAGCACAGAACATATAGGCCCAGTAGGCCTGCTTTGGAGAGGAGCTCGAGAGAGCTACCGCACGGGGGTTTATAAACCAGTGCGGTCGCCCCTCGGCTAGCGAGGTGGGACTAAACTTGCCGCACCGCACCTGCGCCAGCGCACCCCCTTTAGTACCGGGTCGTGGCACCAACCGGTACTAAAGGGGGGGCCTTTAGTACCGGTTGGAGCCACCACCCGGTACTAAAGGGGGTCGCTTCCCGCCGCTTGGCCTGGCCAAAACAGGCCTTTAGTACCGGTTGGTGGCTCCAACCGGTACTAAAGGCCCCTCCTATATAAACAACACTTACGAAAATTTTAGTTTCTCATCTGCTTATTCTCCTCTGCACCGTCGCCCGCCGCGCCCCCCGTACGTCAACATCCCTCGTCGCCGCCTCGTCCCCGTCGTCGCCGCCCCGTCGTCCCCATCGTCACCGCCGCCACGTCCCGGCCCGCATCATCCCCGTCCCCGTCGTCGCCGCCCCATACGTCCCCGTCATCGTCGCCGCCCCGGCCCGTACGTCCCCATCCTCGTCATCGCCGCCCCGTCCCTGTCCCCGTCATCGTCATCCCCGTCGTCGCCGCGCCCGTCGCCGTCCCCGTCGCCTCTCGCCTCGCCGGTGAGCACACACACACACATACATTTTTTTGTTTTTTAGTTATACAAATAGTTAGAAATTTTTCTGTTTTTTAGAAATTGTTAGAAATTTTTCTGTTTTTTAGAAATAGTTAGAAATTTTAGAATTGTTAGAATAGTTAGAAATGTTAGAATTGTTAGAATAGTTAGAAATGTTAGAATTGTTAGAAATTTTTCTGTTTTTTAGTCATAGAAATAGTTATAAACAAGTTAGAATTGTTAGAAATTTTTCTGTTTTTTAGAAATTGTTAGAAATTTTTCTGTTTTTTAGTTATAAAAAAGTTAGAATTGTTAGAAATTTTTCTGTTTTTTAGAAATAGTTAGAAATGTTAGAATTTTTAGAATAGTTAGAAATGTTAGAATTATTAGAAATTTTTCTGTTTTTTAGTTATAGAAATAGTTATAAAAAAGTTAGAATTGTTAGAAATTTTTCTGTTTTTTAGTTATAGAAATGGTCATAAAAAAGTTAGAAATTTTTATTTTTTTAGTTCTAGAAATATTAGAAATGTTATGGAAATGTTAGTTATATAGAAATGTTAGAAATTTTAGTTATCAAAATTCAATCATTAAAAAAATGTTACTTTTTGCGGGCATATAGCTAGTATTTGTTCTCGACGATGCCCGGCCCGCATCCTCGCCATCGACTCGTTCGCGACGACGTCCGACTAACCCATGTCCGGGATTGGGCTCCGCCGGGCTGGCACTGGGAGGTGCTGCCTGGAGGGGCGCGCCGCTTGATGAGGAACCCGGCCCCGGGTCCCGTCGTCGACCCTGATCTTATTTGGTGGCGTTCGCGTGGGCCAGTTTCGGTGCGGAGGGAGCCGGCCCCGCCGGAGGTGGTACGTCGCCGTGTCAAGGAGGAGGACGAGCACGTCCATCGCTACATGGTTGCGTTAGAGGGCGGCAGGTTCTCCAATACCTGGCAGTTTCTTCAGGGATCTCACTTCAGCTATGATCCTGTGATGGGTTCCTTCTCTTTGGGTGTCCACCGCCCGCGCCGCAGGAACCGCGAGTGTCCTAGATTCTTCTGTAGTATTCGATCTTTATTAGCTACCTAGCCAGTGATGTACTCGATATATAATATTCAAGACGATGTATTCGAGATTATATATTATTCGAGACGATGTATTCGAGATTATATCTATTATTCGAGACGATGTATTCAAGATTATATCTATTATTCGAGACGATGTATTCGAGATTATATCTATTATTCGAGACGATGTATTCGAGATTACATCTATTATTCGAGACGATGTAATTTGAATACTAAATTGTTTTATATTTCTTTTGGCATAGTTAAATAAAAGCTATGGCGGACAATACCAACAGAGAGGGAGAACAGACCATGTTCGATATAATACGCGGGCCAGATGATGATCAGAATGAAGAAGATTATGACGGCTCCGAATTTCTAAAAAACACCAGAGAGGGTGATATGATATTCGATCGCGACGACCGAATTGATGAAGTCATGAACTACGATTATGACAACACCGGAGAGGTATATATATTTATATAAGTAGGCATCTAGTGATCATCACATGTTTTAAATGAGTTGAAGATATATTAACGAATCGATCTTTCTTCTTCCAGCCATCCGGATCGAGCAAATCTTCAGGCAACAGGACGAAACGAGGCCCGAACAAAAAGTTGAAGGAGGGCGTAAAGTATAATATCGAGGCAATCAAACCTAATGGCGAACCATTAACGCCTAAGAAGATTGCGGACAAGTTTGTTCGTCAGTGCGTAGTTCTTGTGAAGGACCAACTCCCGATCTCCCTTCAAGAATGGAGAAAGCCAGCAAAGCCACGTCCAGATCTTACTTTTGTCGATGACAGACAAAAAAGTCTTCTTTGGGATACTCTCATGGAACATTTCACCCTACCAGATCATTTCACAGAAGCAGATGTGCAGAAAGTCAAGGACGCTGCTCTTAGGAAGATGGCGGTTGCATTCAAGAACCACAAGAATCATGAATGGGACAAGTACGTCAAGGGAGGAAGGAAGACTCCAGTATTCGAGGGAAAACTAGAGAATCAAAGTGCTCATTGGGACGATTTCGTGAAATTCAAGGATTCAGAATTATCTAAGGAACGGTCAAGAATAAACAAGGCCAATGCTGCAAAAAAGGATAAGTTTTGTAAGCTGGGTCCAGGTGGCTATGCGGTGGGAGCCTAAGTGGGATAAGTATGAGAAAGAGATGCTGGATGCAAGTGTCACTCCAGAAACATTGAGTTGGCCCCCCAGGTGCAGGACTTGGTTCTATGCGCATGGGGGGAGTTGGACCCGAAGATAGGCAAAGTTTCCAAGAAGGCATGTCTGGACGGAGCCGAAGATAAGCTACTTGTTGCAATAGAAGAGGCTCGATCCGGGTTGTTCGAACCCAACAGAGAGAACGACGAGCTTACGGTGCCCTGGGAAATCCTGAACACCCGGGAAGAACACGAGGCATGGGCGCTATTCCGTGGTATGAGGGGTTTTCGGACTAGAACGCCGACTACAGAACCCGTGCGAGAAAGAAGATTGTGGAGGAGAAGAAGAGGAAGATGGAGGAGGAGCAGAGGAAGCTCGACTATGAACGCCTTCAAGGCCTAGAATCAGCGCACGCGGACTTGGCAATCAAATTCCAGCGACAGCAGGAGCAGATCGACTCACTTAGCCAGCAAAGGGGGTCTCAGCAGCTGCAGCAGCTAGCGGATGATCCAGCATTGGATACCACCGCCCCATCCATGCCGAGAAGCAGCGTGGGTTCCGCCCCGTTTGATGCAATGCTGGATAGATACCCCGTGGATGATATCGCGGAGAAAACTAACTGCGAGCTACACTTCAAAATTGAGAACATATCCTTGAAGGTGGCGGACGGTGTTGCTTATACAAATTCCCCCGATGCAACCTTCCATTGCAACCCGATTCCAGCAGGCTATGCTCGTGTCGTGGTTGATGAGGTGATGGACCAATATTCGTGGCTAGAGCTTGACATTCCTGGAGGTGACGAGGAGCACACACTCGGAGATGCCAAACATCATATCATCCTATGGAGAAAGGGTTGCATCATCTTTTGAAGGCCACCGACACCGTGTCACCCGACTCCTCTCGAAATCCGCCACCGAGTCAGCAGACTCCCGCTCCTCCAAGTCCACCAACGCGTGAGGCCACTCCTCCTCCTCCAAGTCCGGCAAAGTGTCAGGCCACTCCTCCTCCAAGTCCGACACAACGTCAGACGTCCACTCCTCCTCCAAGTCCGGCACAACCTTAGGCCACTGCAAGTTCGGCACAGCTTTAGGCCACTCCTCCTCGTCCAACTCAGCCCCGTCAGCCATCTCCGCCGCCTCAGCAATCGCAGAAGAGACACCCCTCAGGTATGGTGCGTAGCGGTATGAGTCGAGGTCATAGTACATGAAGTACAGGCGGAGGCAAGCGATATAAATATGGTCCAAACCTCACTACTCCTCTTCCTGAGAGGGATTACAACAGGACCGAGGAGCAAACCAATGCCATAGTGCGAGCAGAAGTCGACGCCCATTTTGGACCGAAACCGCCACTGCCGCCAAGGGAGAAAGTGCATGTGGAAGTAGTTGACTACTTCATTCGTATGGCTCAACCACCAGCTCCTAAGCCTGTTGACACGGACTATGAGCGCCACATCAGGAAGTTACATCAACAACGTCTACAGAAGAAGGCGAGCTCGAGCTCGAGCAAACAACAAGCAGCTGTCAAAAAATGCAGGAAAACCGTTGCCCAGCTGGGAGAACAGGCGGCGCAATCGATCCCCCCGCTTGTTGTGCCGCGAACAACACGTGACAGTACGCGTGCCCAATATTATTGTGGGCAAACAGTTTACGTTCCCGAGGTGGGCGATGTGGTAATAACCAAGGAGCATATAATGCAGGCTGAAACTCTCAAAATCACTGTTGGACAACTCCTCGAGATCGAGGACATGCCTGTGCTTACAGAGGAGGAAATAAAACGGAAATATGCCTGGGGCCAACCTTTGGTCAAGGCAGAAGAGGTCAAGAAGCTCCCAACGAGAATGTATGAATTGCATCAATGGTACATGGACATTACCAAGAGATCCGATCGAGAGTCCCTCATGGTGCAAGTCAAGAAGGATCATTACTACCATGAGAATGCTGTGACCGTTGAGTATTCTGAACTGTTTCAGTTATACAATCAAGACGCACTCGACAAATCTATCGTCAGTTGCTATTGTCTCTAAGTGATTTCTTTCTATAATTTAAGTCTCAAGCTAGCTGTAGTGATCTTTTTTATCAATCATTACCTATAATTATCCTCACTATATTCTTTTCTGTGGTATTATGCAGGATGAAGATGTATGAAATGAGAAAAGGTGGACGCTATGGCATTGGGTTCATTGACCCAAACACCGTTAATGAATACACATGGAAAATAAACAAGCATTATGAAAAGAAGGTAGAGGACAGCATGCTAGAGTTCTTAAAGCGCCTCAAATACAATGAAGATATACTACTTTCTTACAACTTCCAGTGAGTCACACTTTCTTGTACTACAAATTCTCTGTTTTTGCCTACTAGCTAGCTACATGTTTTTGCTTACATATGCCCGCTTAATTAAGACATGCAAACGTGTGTGCATGCAGATTTCACTGGATCTTGTGTATCATTAAAGTTGACGCTGGAACAGTTCAAATACTGGACTCACTACTCAAAGCAAATAGTGACTATAACATCTTGTTTGGGATAGTCAACAGGTAATTTCAATCATTATTAACTATATATCTCGGCCTATTTAGTTCGTCATTTCATGCTATGAACTATTTAATAACCCCTTTATTCATTTTCTTTGTCGGCGGGTAGGGCTTGGGCAAGGTTCATCAGTGTCACGGAAGGCAAATGGAAACGACAGCTGAAATGGTTTCGACCCAAGGTAAGTAATTAAGTAGTACTAGCTAGCTAGCTAGCTGCCATCTCTTTAATTATCATGTTTGATTAATTATTATCTGATCAAATTAAATTCCATTCTCGTAATAAAGGCCCTGAAGCAGGCGAAGGGAACTATCTGTGTGCATTCTGCGTTTGCGAGAACATTCGCATAATGGCGTCCGAGAGGAGCAGATCTCAAAGACAGGAATGAGTACGCTTGTCAGAATACTATTCACAATTTTTACACCATTATCGATATCTAGTCACACAACTAATACACATGCATATTGATCTCCTTCTTAACAGTTGAAAGAGGTGCGGGACAAGCTCCTAGAAACGGAGCGCGTAGAAGCACTTCAAGAGGAAATAGCGGGATTTTTGCTCGACCAGGTCATAAATCCGAATGGAGAATACTATTACCCGCTACCGCCCCCATCGACCAGGTCATGAACCACTTCCAATTGTCATCGTGCTCCGAAGGCACCAATTAGGCTAATGCCACTGGTTCCGAAGGCAACATGCATATGTAGGAGAAATTGTATATAGCTATACATGTGTGTATGTGTGAATTAATATGGTGGTTTGTGAGACATTGATGATATATATATGATTGGTTCTACTAGAAATTCTATTTATATATATATATATATATGCATAACGTGTACAATGTGTAGTATCATAAAATACCAGCAAACGAAAAAGAATTAAAATAGAAAACACAAAATTAAATAAAAAAGAAATCATAAAACCAAAAACCCCTCAAACATTTTAGTACCGGTTGGTGTTACCAACCGGTACTAAAGGGCTCCCGGCCCCCGGAGTTGGCTCGTGCCACGTGGTTGCCATTTAGCACCGGTTCGTGCTGAACCGGTACTAAAGGGGGGGCTTTAGTGACCACACTTTAGTGCCGGTTATGGAACCGGCACTAAAGGACCTTACGAACCGGTGCTATTGCCCGGTTCTGCACTAGTGATGCAGCAGTACAACATTGAAGATGGATTGGTGGCAGGTGGCTGCGGCGGCCTCATACCCGGCAGGCGTCCTGGTTGAGGAATACGCCGGACTGGTGGGTGCCTCATACTCGGCAGACGTCCTGGTTGGGACCTCATGTCTTAGATGTTAGGTCTGGCTGCGAGGTCTGTTTGCTATTAGCCCAGACTATCAGCATCCCTACATCAAGTAGATAGGAGTAGCGACAGATGTTGCCTGGACGGTGGCTTTAGTTTTACTGTTGTATGACTTTATAAGGTCTTGTGTGAATAATTAATAAAGTGGCTGCATGCATCGTCCAGATACAGAGGCCGGGGTCCTCCTTCATTCTAAAAAACAATACATATGGCACGGACACATGACAACTCCGAACATTGATGACAAGTTTAGTGACGCGAGCATGGCAACTTCAGTTGTCAAGCATGTCCACTTTTTTTCGGATGGCAAGTTTCAGTTCTTTTTTCTTTTGAGATGGCAACTTTATTCTAGAAAACTTCAGGACCGGAATGCTTCGTGTCACACGTGTGGCATTTATCATTTGGGTTCTTTTATGATTTTTTTGGCGTGTTTGTGTTGTTGTTCTAGCAGACTATTTTATTTGGCTGCACTTGAACTTGTTATATGGACATGATGATGGCTTTATTTATAAAGCGGGTTGAAACCTTATTTTAAAAAGATGCATTACTTCCCTGCAAAAAAAATCCATTACTTAACAGTTTTGCCCAACCAGTTATTTAACATTTGCGTGACCAACTGTTGAACAAAAAACATGAAGCAACTTCGTCACAACGTGCTCGAGTAACCACGAACTCCGAACCACCTTAATCCGACCGAACACCAACACCAACCTCGTCATTGGCAGGAACAGGAGAGCTCGCCTGCGATTTCCTCCACGGCTTGACCCTCCGAAGGATGGCCCTCTGCCGCAGATTATACTCCAGGCGATACGCGTCTGTGCCGAAGTCCGGGAAGAGGCCGACGAACCACCCCTGCAATCGGTGGGCGACGTTGGGCACGCAGAGCGTGCCGTGCCCGATCCAGCGCACCGCCGCGCGCGCGTAGCCGTCCGGGGTCAGCACGAACTGCGAGATTAAGCTGGCCTTCACGGCGCTCGACACCATGTTCGTCTCCACCAGGAACGGGGCCTGCAGACACGGCACAACGACGATAATGTCGTGACACGATGGATGCGAGCGCGCGCACCGAGTACATACCTGGCACTGCACGTCGATGCCTGAGTTCCCGTACTCCACGGCGAGGCTCCTGGAGAACTCGGCGACGTACCGTTTGGTGCCGGCGTAGACGGAGTAGAGCGGGAAGGAGGGGAGCACGGACGCCGACCCCGAGCCCATGTTCACGACGGCGCCCCTGCCCCGCCGCACCATCCCCGGCAGCACCGCCGCCGTCACCTCCGTCAGCGCCAGCACGTTCACCCGTATCATCCTCGCCCACGCCTCCACGCCCACCTCGTGCATGTACACCGCGCCCGGCTTCGCCACCCCGGCGTTGTTCACCAGCACCCCTACGTCCAGCCCCGCCACGGCCTCCCGGAGCCGCCGCATCGCCTCGTCCCCTGCATGTCGAAGATCCATCGACACGACAGGACATGATCGATCAGTAACCAGAAGGACACGCACGCACGCTGCACTACTCGTATTAAGTTCTTCACACCTTGCGCGGTGGAGACGAGGGAGAAATCGAACAGCACGGTCTTGGTCTGCACGGCGTGAGCCCTGGAGATGGTCTCGGAGACGTCCCGGAGCTTGGCGGGGTCACGGCCGACGAGGACGAGGTTGAGGCCACGCCGCGCGAGCTCCAGGGACATGGAGCGTCCGATGCCTGACGTCGGGCCGGTGACGACGGCCCACTCGCCGTACCTGCGCCGGAGATCCTTGGGCCGGCGCAGGCAGGGCGCGAGGCTGGCGAGGAGGCGGACACTGACGGCGAATACATGGAGGGCACCGAGCGATGCCAGCGAGAAGAAGAACCATACGGACGCAGCCATGTCGCAACTCGTTTTGCTCCTGCTACTCTGCGTGCGCCCGTATTTATGCAGGATGATAATAAACGGATGACCAGTAGAAGACTTTGATTACAAAAGGGACGCCCCGTACGGCTCAACATTCCCTAAAGCTCATGCTCGTGTTATTTGGTACGGCGCGCCGGCCATCCTCCAACAGCTCTGTCTCGTCATTAGAACATCTCTAGCCTCGAAAAGTCGCCGCATGAGGGCGAATTGGCGGTCAAATCGGCCTGGGGCAATGGGGTTCCCAGCCGACGTCCTACGGTCGCGCCTGTTTTAAACTTTCTTTTTAACATTTATTTGACTAAAATTTGGCGAATAGGACAAATATTTTGGCGAAACAGTCATTACTTCGGCAAACTGAAATAGTTTCTTATATAGATAAAATACTTAAATAAAATAAACGTGACTACGGGCCGAATAAGGCGCTGACAGAGGCGAAGTTGGTGCCGTCACCGCCGCCGCCGCCGTTGTCCTCGTCGTCCTTCTCCTCCTTCACGCAGCCACCCGTGCTAGACCCCTGTCCGGCGTCGCCCTGGCGGACCAGTGGTGGCGGCGCGTCGTCATCGCTGTCGTCGAGGACGACGACGCCTTTGTCGTCCCAGCCACGGCACCGAGCTTTGAACCGCTCGTAGGCGAGGCGCTGGCGCTCCAGCTTCGTCCGCGCTCAGTCGTCGCGCGCTCACTTTAAGACCGCCGCGTCGTCGAGCTCCTCCTTGACGCCGCCGACGAGCCCTGGCTTCGTCTTCACGACGGCGCCCCCCGGCTCCGTCTTCACGGCGGCGAGCCCCGGCTCCGTCTTCGGTTTGACTTAGTGCGGAGGAGCCGAGGAGGAGGCGCGCCCCCCGCCCTCGTTGATGACGATGCCGGCGCTGCGGGTGCGCCGGCCGAGCGGCATTTTCGCTGCGGGCTCGGCCTTGACGGCGAACACCGCCGGCGAGCCGGAGGAGTGGGAAGAGGAGCGGGAGGAGGAGCGAGAGGAGGAAGACGAGGAGGAGCCGAACCTCCTGGGCATCCATTGTCCGGCGCTCCGGCGGGGAATTGGGGCGGCGGCCGCGGCAGGGTATGCCAGCGGCGGGTCATTGCCGCCCTCGAGGTATTGGAGTACCTTGTGGAGTGTGCGGCCGGGGCCGCCCCACCATAGGCGGCGCCCCTCGCCGTTCTTGACGCCCCCACCACCGGCGCCCCATTGGTGGACACCGGCCGCTGTGCCTGCCGGCGCTGAAAGTACGCCGCCCATGACGCGTGGTTGTCGGCGGCGTACTGCAGGAGGGCGCGCTGCTCCTCCGACAGCGACGCCCGCACGCAGTCGACCTCGGTGGCGAAGAGGTCGGGGCGCGCGTCGACGTCGGGCATCGGGGGAATGGGGACTCCACCGCCGCTGAGTCTCCACCCCGACGTCCCGGCGCCGGGACGTTCGCTTCGAAGAAGAGATAGGCCTCCCACTCGTGGAGCGAGCGGCGGCCGAAGCCCCGTCGCCAGGGAACCACTCGGCCATCGGGTGGGCTTGGGAAGAGAGGGGAGGGGGGAAGGTCGGCGGTGGCTGCGGACGGGGAGAGGCAGAGCTCAGCGGTGACTGTGGGCGGGTGTGGCCAGAGGCGAGGGAAGGCCCTGCTTTTATAGCCGCGCGACGTGTGTACGAGTGGTGGGAGGGGAGGCGTCACCGCGGCGCCCGTGAAGCGCCGCCCGTGGGGAATCAATGGCAAGGCTGACCGGCGGCATCCTTGCCATTGATTCCACGCGGGAAACCGAGGTGTTGTGAGGACGACGAGGCGAGTGTCGCTGACTCGACTGGCCCGTAGCTCTTTTGCGCCAAAATTGCTCGCCCCGGCACCCCCGGACGTCCCCCAGTGCGTCGGGTTTGGCCTGGGTCCGCCGACACCAGTTTTGGCCCAAACCAGCGAAAAACGGACTCTTGAGACGCGACTGGTTTGATTTTTAAGCGCCGGTACGAAAGAAATGTCTGAGGGACCTGTTAAAGGCGCGGCTGAAGATGTTCTTATTACTCATTGACATCTGACAGCAACACCGACGATGATACCAGCTTGTGAGGAGCAGCCGTAAGAGCGAAATCAGAGGACACCAAAAATGGGTAATTTTACCAATGTCGTACATGGCGGCAGGGTGTGGCTTTGTCTCAGTCAACTAAGATTTAAGAGTCAAGTCACAGTCACCTAATGTCAAAACGTTTTTATATTATGGGACGGAGAGAGTAATAACATATAAAAAGAAAAAACATATACTAAAAAATGCACAGATCTTGATGTAAGATGCCATGAATAAAGGAAGAACTGCGGCTCTCAGTTGAATGTGATGTAGGACTGTTTTACGATACACGACCATATAGAGCGTGTTTGGTTCCTTGGCTCGCACCTGCATCGTATCCATTATACAATTTTCGCAATGTTTGGTAGGCTGCACGTCTCTCTGGGCCAGGCCCGACTGATGTAAAATAGGCCCCCCAGCCAGGCTGAGCTCGCCCGTAGGTATCGGCCGTTTCCGCGAGCTTGCACCCACGCGTGCAAACTCTTGAGCAGGTCTCTCCTCCCTCGGTCTGGCGGCTCGCATTTCCCCTGCTCTCCCGACGCTCTTTCCTCTGTGCGACGCTGGTGGATCTCGCCGTCCCTGATGCATCTTTGCCGCCGCATCTCATCACCGGTGCCAAGGAAGCTCTCCTCTCTTCCTCCTCCCCACCGTCCCAAGCTCCGGTCCTCCCTCCCATCCCCCAGCCTGGATCTCGCCGTGCCTGCTTGTCTTCGCCTGATCTGGCCGTCACAGCAAGCACGAGATTCCGGCGACACGTACACAGCGCGCCCTCACTCGCGGACGCCCGCCGGATCTGGCTGTGAGAGCTGCCGCCCGCCCGATCCAGTTGTGCCCTTGCTGCTCGATCTCCTGCTTGGTTCGGCCGTTGGCCTTGTAAACATGGCACTGCTTCCCTCCTTGATCTGACTGTGAGAGCTGCCGCCCACCTGATCCACTTGTGCCCTTGCTGCTCAATCTCCTGCTTAAGCTTAACTGAATAATTTGTGTATATTTTTTGTTTTGATTTGGTCAGGAGGAAGAATAAGAGATCAGCTAGCTAGAGGAAGAAGAACAAGAGAGAGACATGCTAGTTTTGTTTTGTATTGGTGTTGTTCGGATCAAAATATCAGTTAGCTAGAGCAGATGGACAGTAAAGAAGTGCCTTCAAATGGCTAGCTGTTCTGTGCATGTATGTTTAATATGACCTCATGAATGTTGACAATGGAATACACATAGAAGTATATGGTTTTCGTTTGTTTTCTTTCCCTGTTTAGTTGCGTCTTTGATTCAAAGGATCTTCATACGAAATTTGCAAGATTCAAAATGTTATGATTTTTTTATTTGTGTTTGATCATGTTCTTTTATTTTAACCAGCAAAGATACCTGGAGTGCATGTGTCATCAAAGTAACTATACATGTATAATCACCTAGAATCAAATTCCACATTTATCATACTGCTTATCCTCATCCAGCCTACCAAACAACATCTGAGATGAGCCTGGCCCGTATCGTGCAAGTACACCAAACACACATCTCAACTTCTTCTTGCATTAGCTCAACCAGGCCAACCCAACCAAGCTCCTTCATACGATGCAGGTTGGATGCGCCCAGGGAACCAAACACGCCCATAAGCGTGGACCTCTGCAGCGTGCGAGTGTGTGGGGAGGAAAACGGTTGCATGCATGCTAATTTTTCTCTCTCTCTCCAATGTAAAAGACTTCTATTTAATCTGATAAATATTTTAGAACAAAATTCATTCAAAAGTATGTATTTGAATTCCTAGCAGGTCGCCCGAGCCGGGCGTCACGGGGGAAAATCCAGACGCCGCCGGCCCGGCAACCACCTTCTGCCCGCCCGCGCGCCGCCGTCGCCGGAGGGCTGGCCGGCGAAGCCGCGCCGGGCCCTATGATGGCGGCGGTGAGGCCCTCTTTTTCCTGCTCCATCACCCCCGCCCCGCCCCTCAGCCTGCCTCACCCCTAGATCCGGTCCGCGGCGGCGTCGGCGGCCTCCCCCGACGGCAGGGCCGGCCACCCCCTGCTGTCTCCTCTCCGGCTCGCTGGGAGGCGCAGGTGGCCTTCACCGGATGCGGCTCCTTGGGCGCGGTGCGGTCCGGTTCCTCCCCAGATGCGATCTGGGGGCTTCTCGTCCGGCCGGCTGCGGTGCTCTCCGGCCGGCCTGCCGCGACGGCCGGGCGCGCCCTCCTTGCCGCGTCTCACCTCTCCACCAACCCCCTCCCCCTTCCCGTATTCGAGCTTCCTGTCATGGACGTGTTTGGTTGTGTCCCACGGCAGTTGTTTCCTGCAGCTCACCGGCCGGGAGCTTTGGCTGAGTGCGAGTCTTCTACACCTCCACCACCACCCAACAGGGCCGGCTTCGGCCCGACGGTCATGGACCTGCGCCCCCTCCTGTGTCCATGGTCGGCCGGCACAGCTTTGGATCCAACCTGCCTTGGGCGCTGCGCTCTTTCCGGCACCTTAGGCTTGATGGATCCTCGGCGTCTCCGCACCACCACAACCCTGCTGGCGTCCTTGGTTGGCCATTCAACCGGTGCATCTTTGATTCCGGCACCCTCCGTGAGCTGCGTCCCCTTCCAGCTCCTTGGGTCTGTCGGCGTCCCTGCTGCTCCGGTCCCGGTGGCCTTGATCTGCGCTCTTTTCCAGGTCTTGGGTCATTCGGGGCTTGGCCACCGTCGCATCCTCATGTTCCTCTCAGCCATGCAACCTCACCCTCCTTTGGAGCTCGCACGTCCGGCGGCGCCCGGTGCCTCGTCGGTGTCGAGCGTGGCTCCCCTTCCGGTGGATGCAGTTCCGGCGTTTGCCTGACTTCCTCTTCTCCGACTCGTACTCCGACGGCTTGGGATTGCTCGGTACATGGCCAGGGCGAAATCCCTGCATCTTATGCTGGCAGCGGCGACACCCGCGGGTGCCGTCACCTTCTTGAAGGCGCTGTCATGGCCGTTATCCGTGCCCCTCTTCGAGCATCAGGGGAAACCCTAGGTCCGGTTTTTCGGATCGGACGACGACGACGTCTTGGTGTCGTTCTCCTTCGTGAAGGTGTTGTCTTGTTTGCTCGCGGTGTCCTCGATGCTAGATGTGGAGATGTTGGTCGTCTAGTTGTTGCTTGGGTTACTTCCCAGGTTGGCGAGTTTAGCTGTGTTTTTTTTTGGTTTGGCTCGAGCTTCTCATGTCTCTTTGCTTTGGCAACCATGTTCACGCCTCTTGCGTTCGTGTCATGGGTTGTACCCCACTGTATTCACTCTAACTTCTTCTATCAATGAATGATACACAAGCTTTGCGTATTCGCGAAAAAAAAAATCCTAGCAAGAAGATCTTTATAACAAGATTAATGACCAATATATTTGATTTTGAACTAGTTTTAGTTTTACCGTTTTACTCATTAAAAAACAATTTCACTCGTTTCGAAAGAAGTATTTCATCACTCAATTGAACGAGCGCATTTTACTCATTTGAGAAAGTTGATTTCATTCATAAAAATAATATTCAAATCAATTCCACTCATTAAAAAATGGATTTCACTCAATAAAAAAACCATTTCCCTCTTTCAAAAAATTATTTTCAATCATTTCACAAATAGATTCACCCGTTTCGTCACTCATTTAACCGGCATGACTTAAAGTAAGTCGTTCTGCAAGTAAAGTCACTTTAGAAAAATTAGCCTACTATTCGAAAGACGTCACTGGTAGCTCATTTTCGTTCACATAATGGTAGCAGAGAGGGCCCCGCAAAAATATCCTTGACAACTGCGCTTGAGCCATTTGTCATCTAAAATTTAGCAAAGAGGCATCGTGGCCCATTGATGCACAACGGGTCCTTGCTATCCCTCTCCCTTAGTTTGACTTGTCAGATTTTGTTGCTTGGAGTTTTACTAAGAATGGGATTTTTTTTTCGTTTGCTCCACATATTTTGTTGAATGGGATCACCAACATGGAAGGAAACTCCGCCGTACAAATGGAATGGGTCCAACCAATTTTTAATCCCATTTGGTACAAGATTTGGAATTTATCTTGTCTGGCATAGGTGGCAATTTTTATTTGGCGGATGTTGCATGACACTCTCATGTATCGTGTTAGGCTAGCCAATAGACATATGAAAGTTTCATCCATTTGTCCTTATTGTGCGTCTGGGTTAGAAGACACAAAGCATTTGTTATTTCAACGCCACAAAGCTAAGGTGGTCTGCAGAAGACTAGGTTTGGACGAAGTTATTATGAGAGCTTGTGAAGTGGATCGTGTTGGTGAGTTTGTCCTGGAATTCTTGTTACACATGCTAGATTAGGATTTATCCATTATGGGGTTTCAGAATATTTGTGATATAACTGGCATTACAGCTTGAAATTTATGATGGAAAAAACATAAACTTGTGCATAAGGAGAAAATCCAAGATGCTAACGAGACTTCAACGGGATTCAAGCTCTTACCGCCAATTAGGTTGTTGCTTCCTCTCCAAACACTTCTAGAAAAAAGGGGGGTGGATTCGTCCACCAGTGGGATTTTTGAAGCTTAATATTGATGCTTCTTTTGATCATGATTTTCTTAAGGGTACGACTGGGGCTGTCGTGAGGAACGATAAAGGAAAACTTACTGCAGGAGGTTTCTGAGGAATACATTAGTGTTTAGATGTTGCGACAGCGAAAGCTTTGGTGCTCAGATATGGTATTTCCCTAGCGCAACAGGCGGGATGCAATCGACTCGTTGTTAATTCGGATAATTTGGAGGTCATTGAAATCATAATGATGAACGGTTGGCTGGAGCGGCAGTGGCAGTTTTTGATGATTGCAACTTTATTGCTTATGATTTTTCTATTTCTAGGTTTGAACATTGTAATAGAGAAGCAAATAAGGCTTTCTTTTTTGCGGGAAGATAAGAAAATAAGGTTGCTCATGAGCTTTCTAGGCCGGCTAGATTTTCTTCTAGTGTTGATTGGTTTGAGAAGGCTATGAATGGAATTGTACTATTGCTTACAAACGATGTTGTATATCTTTTACCTCGATTGAATAAATTTCGTATGTTTTTTTCAAAAATGAGGCCCAGGTAGAATTGACGCACTCTTCTTGCAAGATATATCCTTCATCCGCGAAAGTACCTTTCTACACCTGAGCTCATATGCTCCTGCTATGAACAGTGAAATAAATAAAATAAATAAACATTTCAAAGAATTCTGATTTTTTTGTGTGGCATACTTTAAGAAATGTTTGTTGTGCATGCAAAATTTCATCATGAAATGACATTGGTGGATGGCATGATAAAAAATCAAAATCGATACTCTAAAAATGTTACTTTCCCTAATAAAGCGTGGGCAGCCATTGTGAGCACCTGCCCATTTAAAGCGGGTCCATTTCAACAAATTAATAGTGTTGCTATTACACGCTATGCGTGCTATCCTTCACTTCCGCAGATATATGCCAAGCTACGCACATGAAAAGTGCTCCTCCTAAAAGGCTATGGGCATCGATGTGACTGCACAGTCTGATTATTTTTTCACAGATAACGACATCCTGTTTAGGATTTGTTTTATTGAAATGTCGAGGAATAATTTGGTTGCTGGTTTTTTTTGGTTAAGACTCAACATAGCCCTACTGAATGACTGTCCCACAAGGGAGCAAAACATAAATTTTTCTCAGTTTAATGGTAGTAGTAAGTATATTTAGCTCCATAATAAGCAACATTTTTATGTTGCGACTATGTTTCAATCGATTAAAAATAAATTCTCAATTGCTTCAAAAAAGTCGCACGGATGAAAAAAGTTCAACATGTTGTAACAATCCTTTACAACTCTATAAAAGTTCCCAGGAAAGCCGACCTCTTGGTGCGTCAACGCTATGTTTGGCGCACGCGCTTGTAAGAAAATGGCTCACTAGTGCGCTAGCTACCTTATGTCACTATCTTCTGGGCCCGTCTATAGACCATGGGCCCGTCCCAATCCCCACCCGAAAATTTCCCATACTAAACTTCCTCCGAGTCCTTCCTCTCTCTGGTACGACGGCGGCGGCAAAATAATAGGGTTCGCCCCTCTCTATCTCTCCTTGTGCCCGCTCCTCCCAGTCTTCTCACTGTGTCAAGCGGCCATAGCCTAAGGGAAGGTGGCGGGAGGCATCATATTTCTGGTTGAGGGTGAGCACGGGACGGCGGTACATCTCTGGTTGAGGGAGAGCACAAGGTGACGGCGCCCAGAAGGTGCGGGTGGTAGCATCACATGTTCATCGAGGGGGGGTAAGGATGAGATTCCCTTTGTCATTGCTCGTTGTCTCGTAGTCCCGGCGGTGCCAGAAGCAGATGGTGACCACGGGCGTGTGTATGACTTTCAAAAGGAGGTGTGTGTGTGTGTGTGTGTGTGTGTGTGTGGAAGACAATGACTGCTCCTCACCTCCGAGCTACCACCATCTCGCCTGACTCCTACTGTCCCCTTGAAAACCCTAGATCGTGGCCACCATTTTCTTTGTCCCTCATCCTCCTCATTGCACCAACAGGACCGATGTCATCGGGGAGAAACGCCATCCGTCATGACACTTGCCTCTGGTGTGTCGTCCTTCCGTAGCAACTACACACTGTGTTGCCACAGCCACTCTGGACACCACACACTTGGAATATGTTGGACGTTGTTGCCTCACCCACACACTAAAGTCGCACTAGATTTGGCGTTGCTCTAGGGTGTGGAAACAGAATTAAGATGGAGCACTTAGAGGAAAGATCAGAGGTGGTGCAAGGGGTATTCTTTGGCATTCAGATGAGTACCAAAGATTTACTGATGTATGTGTATATTGTAGCTATATTTGCTGGTATTGATGAAAAAAAGAAGGGCTTATTCCATCTATGCCCCCAATTCTTTAGTTATGCTCAGTTTTCCCCACGCTCCAAACTTTTGCTCACTTTCCCCCACTCCCTTAGCTGAAACTCTCACAAATGTTTATAACAGACCTTTGTCGTCTTGGCCGTTAACTGACTTGTGGGACCATGTTGGACTCTGTTGACTATGGCTATGGCTTCGCTGGTTGGGCCGTGTTTGTGTTCATAGGACGGGCCCGTTAGTTTGTTGGTAATAAATTAAAAAAGCCTGCTATTGATGGATGCAGCCCGCTATGCATGCCCGGCTTTGGCATCAATGTAGCCTGCTATGCATGCGAACGCTGCCACGCACGCATCTAATGACCTAGACCTAATCGCCTACATGCACGCTGACACGCATGCATCGATCCGTGCCGCACGGTTGCCGGTGGATTCAGTCGCTCCGCATCATTGTTTCATGCGTCGCAGGCATACGTGCCGGTGGCAGAAGGGGAAGGCTGCACGCTCGCGTCCATATGTCGAGGCATCAGTTCACGCCACACGGCTGCCACTCGATTCAGCTGTGGGAGGTAGGCAGCCGCCAACGCAGAGCACGCCGAAGGGGGAGGCAGGCAGCCGCCAACGGAAAGCACGCAGAGCACGCTCGCATCGATTCACGTTCACACATTGATGATCGCATCGGTTCACGCACGCACTGAGTCACAATCTACGCCGTTTCCGCGTGTGCCCTCTTCGTCTCCCCCGGCTATTTAAACCACCCTTCATTGCCTCTTCTTCTACAGATCCATCTGTGCCTCCCCCTTCTCTTCTTCCCCCAAAAGCCAAAGCAAACACTCAGCGAAGCAGCAAGATGTAGTACAACGGGCCGACGTTCCAAGAGCCGCCCACCGTGCCGGAACGGCGGTACCCCGCCAACGTCGTCCTCGAGGCATCGCTCCACGTGTGGGCATTCTCACGCTGGAGGGGTAGCACTGAGCTTGCACGGGGGTTCCTCCGTGCGGGCTTCCACCACCTCCCGGCAGGCTCGCCGCCCATGTTCAACCTCGTGGAGCAGCGTCCCCATGCCAATGCTCAAGTGGTAGGGCTCGTCGTCCACTTCACTAACAGGTTCGATGCCTACTACCTGCTCGGCAAGGTGTATTTGTGTGGGTGCGAGTTCATCGCATTCACCACCTATAACATCTTCACCGACTTCGAGAGCGTCTTCCCCGCTCGCAATCGCATGCACAGTCTCCCGTACTACCTCGGCGAGAACGGCCTTGAGGAGGAGCAGTACTGAAGCCGACGGCGAAGAAGACGGTGAAGCCGACGGTTAAGGTGAAGACGATGGTGAAGACATGCGGTGTTGCCCTAGCTACCGTATCTACTATGTAGTGTGAGTTTGGTGTGTGTGTTGCCCGAGCTAGCTACCCTATCTATGTAAGGTTAATTATCTATCGGTGTCGTGTTATATGTAAGAACTTGTGTTGCCCTAGCAACCCTATCTAAGTTAAGTTATGTGTGTTATATTAATGCTTTGTTATGTTTGTATTTTGTTTGTCCCAAGTTTAGACACGGCTAATTGACGTGGGTAAAATTAACCAAACTAAATAAAAATGATGTGTTTATAGATGCCTTCTAAAAATAAGAACATATTATACACGACTTTGGTTTGGGAGCTCTGTATTTTTTAGGTATTCCAAGAATACTTTGGTTTCCAGAAATATTGAAGTATCAAATACTTTGAGATGTTTGGCTTTAGTCAAAAGTGTAGTTTTATATACTTCAATATGTAGAAAACTACACTATTTTTGAAGTATATAAAAAGAGGGTTGGATCTCTTTTTTCCAATACTGAAGTATTGGTTCGCTAGGCATAATAATGCTGCGGTTTGCAAATACTTTGATTCTAAAATTACTTCACCGCCAAACTAAGCCAGGTTGTGAGCAAGCAAGACAAAAGCACATACGGTGAAGAGAAATTAAGTCAAAAAAATGAAGGGACCCATAAAGGAAAGCCAAAAAATTCCTCAATGAAATAGAAGAGATTGGGCAATCAAATTAATGAAAAAATCAATCAGAAACAAAAAAGAACCAAGCAATCGTTCCTAAACAAAAAAAGAAACATCGCTTGTTTCTGGGCCTCATTTATCCTTTATGGGCCTATTGCAGCTTGATTCTCTTTGGGCCCGCGAACTAGGTTTTTTTTCTAGCAGAACTGACGAACTCGAGGACAAAAGTTTGGCAAGTGCGGGAGAGAAGAGATGAACTTGATGTATATCCCTTGTGCTGCTCAAGTACTGCTTACTATCATCTGACGAGCTAGGGTATGATCCAACACTCGAGGTTATTAGCTAGAAAAATAATCCTATCACTGAACTGGTAGTTGTCTTCTGCCAAAACTGAAAGTGTCGAAACATAACAGTAAATTGCATACATTCAGAGATCGACAGTTGCACTAAATAGAGTTGCATTTGAGATAAACAGACTTGGATTGCTAAACAGTGGCAACAATAGTACACAAACATATCTAATGAGAGATGGCCATCAAGTAAAAAATTCCTAGAGCAAGTATTCCTAAAGCTATCAGATTGAATTGCTTCTTCAACTGAATCAGCTGCTTGAAGTTCTTGTTCACCTTCTTCAATTCCGTCTTCAGTTCGACATCTACCACCGTTGGCTATTCCGGACGCGCTACTACTGCAGGAGCGGCACTGTCATGGGGCAAATTGAACTCGTGGATTGCATTCCCCCTCGAACCCAGCAAGCCCAACCCTTGAAGCCTCTGGATGTAATCATCCATCCACTCGAAATGGTGGCATTTCTTCACCATCTGAAAACAAAATCACGTAACCTGAATCCCAAATCTGGCAGTTTTTTTGGGAAATTAGAGATAAAGGATGCGAGGAAAACTCAGATCTTACCTGCCCGTCCGGCTGCTCTCGCATTTGACGAACTCGCGCCCAAAGTTCCCATTCTTCTCCTCCTTCGAAGTCAACCGCTTCAGTGGCGCAGTCCGTGGGCAGTCAGTGCATCGAGTCATCGGCACTGGACCATACACGAGCCACGTGGAATGGGGGGCTGACGAGGAGGTCGACATATCGTCGGAGAGGAAGAAACAGAGGAATTGCTCGAGAGGAAGAAGAACGAGAAGATGGGGAAAGAAATAGAGGAACTGCTCGAGATCTGCTCGATGCCTTTGTCTGTCAGATGGAGAAGAAGAGAAGGGGAAGCTATATTGACGATTTGCCACATTGTATTTTGCAGTTTGAATATTTGAACCAACTTTTAACACTGACATGTGGTGGTCATGTGCAAAAAATACAATTTCATATGTAAAGTGGGGCAGATCGTAAAAACCCGAGAAGGACAGTGTAGTAGCCAATCAGGATGCAAAACCAGCGTCACGCGGATCGCGCATGCCTGCCCCCACATCTGACGGGTGGTGTTTGGCGCTTGGTAGGATCCGACGGCGGACGTTCTACGCTAGGGTTTGGAGCATTTCTGCGGGGTTATGAGCCAGTCAACGGGGTTATTAGGGTTTGACCAGATTTCAAATGGCCATAACTAAATTAGAAAAAAAATCACAAAAATATAAAAAAATGTAGTTTGTCCGTTTATGAGACCTAGTTACCATAGAAAAATATAAACTTGGTATAGGGGCGTTTTTTTGAAGTGATCTGTCGAAATCAAGTTCAAATGTTTTTTAAAAATTCAAAAAAAATCAAAATGTTGTAATTCTTGCGCACATAGCCGTCATCTGTGACAAGGTTATGAGAAAAAAATATAAACTTGGTGTAGGTCATTTTCATGAAAAAATGCTTCACACAAATGAGCTATCACCTATGAACATGTTCAGAGTTCATAGAATAGGGAGAGAGGGTTTAGGGTTTGAAAAAAATCAAAAAAATTCAAAAAAATCAGAAAAATCTCCATAGCTTCATTTTGGAGTGAATAAGAAGGATCTGAACTTACTTTTTCATTTTCATATCTAAAACGTGTTATTTGACGGTTTTGAATTAAAAGCATATTTTTTCAAAAAATGTAGTAATATGAATATTAATCAATAAATAGTGAGACTTCTTTTTTACCCTATATATATGGAACAAGTGTTAATAAAAATATATATGCCTCATTTAGACAAGGTCAAAAAAACTTGATTTCAAATAGGGTTGTTTACCCTAGCTTTTGAGCTCGTTTCTAGCACATTTCTCATTTGGACTGTTCACCTACGAATATTGGACTTCAAGTGCTCGATGAAATACACCGCACAGAGCAATGAACCTCCAATGTTCAACTTCAACTTTGGCTCGAATCCAAATTTTGGCCCAAATTCAAATATTAATTTAAATTCAAATTTTGATAGAAATTTGAATTCTGACTCAAATAAGAAACCAAAGTAGAAGCAACATTATTACAACTGATAAGTTTTCACAGTAGCTCAAATCTACCAAGTTTTAAGATGCCAACATCTTAATACAAATCTACCAAGTTTTAAGCGATTGACTCGCCCTCAAATCGACAACACAAACATTTCCCAACAACTTAATTCAAATTTTTGACTTGCTCCTTGTGTTTGCAGCTGGCTTCACCGTCTTGCACCTGGTTTCCCTAGTTAAGATGCTATTTTCTTTCAGACTCTTGTTCCTTTTGATCTTTACTTGGGGTTTTCGTTGTGGAGGTGCTGATGGAGTAGTTCCACTCGCCGAGCACTTGACGACCATTTGACGGTCATCTATGAGTTCAGTAATCTTTAAAGGCACAATTGGAAAAATTACCCCCTCCTCTTCCTCTCTTATAGCTTCAAAACCATCAAAGTCCATGGTTTCAAAATCTTTCGCTTCTTCATCTCTTGGCATTTTCTCCCTAGAGCTGGTAAATAAAATTATAACCCATAAGCAAAAAAGAGAACAAATGCAAACAAAAGGGTAGCTGCATTCTACAAATGCAAACACATACCAAGATGCTTCATTTGCTGCTGCATTCTCCACTGCATCTTCAGTCTCCATTGCTGCTGCATTCACCTCTGCATCTTCAGTCTCCATTGCTGCTACATTCTCCTCAGCATTGGCTGTTGTCCATCTTTCCTCCTCTCCAAATGATGCATCCACTTTATAGGTACAAAGCCTAGCAATATGCCCCAGAACTCCACAGTTTTTGCAAGCACGCTTCTTTGGTAGACGACCCTTGATGACCCACAAGTATAGGGGATATATCGTAGTCCTTTCGATAAGTAAGAGTGTCGAACCCAACGAGGAGCAGAAGGAAATGATAAGCGGTTTCCAGCAAGGTATTCTCTGCAAGTACTGAAATAAGTGGTAACAGATAGTTTTGTGATAGGATAATTTGTAACGAGCAACACGTAACAAAAGTAAATAAAGTGCAGCAAGGTAGCCCAATCCTTTTTGTAGCAAAGGACAAGCCTGGACAAACTCTTATATGATGTAAAGCGCTCCCGACGACACATTGGAATATCGTCAAGCAAGTTTTCATCACATTCATATGATTCGTGTTTGGTACTTTGATAATTTGGTATGTGGGTGGACCGGTGCTTGGGTACTGTCCTTACTTGGACAAGCATCCCACTTATGATTAACCTCTATTGCATGCATCCGCAACTACAACAAAAGTATTAAGGTAAACCTAACCATAGCATGAAACATATGGATCCAAATCAGCCCCTTACGAAGCAACGCATAAACTAGGGTTTAAGCTTCTGTCACTCTAGCAACCCATCATCTAATTATTACTTCCCAATGCCTTCCTCTAGGCCCAAATAATGGTGAAGTGTTATGTAGTCGACGTTCACAAAACACCACTAGAGGAGAGACAACATACATCTCATCAAAATATCAAACGAATACCAAATTCACATGACTACTAATAGCAAGACTTCTCCCATGTCCTCAGGAACAAACATAACTACTCACAAAGCATATTCATGTTCATAATCAGAGGGGTATTAATATGCATATAGGATCTGAACATATGATCTTCCACCAAATAAACCAACTAGCATCAACTACAAGGAGTAATTAACACTACTGACAACCTACTAGTACCAATCCCGGACTTGGAGACAAGAATTGGACACAAGAGATGAACTAGGGTTTTGAGAGGAGATGGTGCTGGTGAAGATGTTGATGGAGATTGCCCTCTCCCAATGAGAGGAGCGTTGGTGATGACAATGGCGAAGATTTCCCCCTCTCGGAAGGAAGTTTCCCCGGCAGAACAGGTCCGCTGGAGCCCTAGATTGGTTCCGCCTTGTGGCGGCGGAGTTTCGTCCGAGAAGATGGCTTATGATTTTTTTCTCATCGGAAGACTTCATATAGCAGAAGATGGCCATCGGAGGCCCACCAGGGGGCCCACGAGGTAGGCGGGCGCACCCAGGGGGTAGGGCGCGCCCCACACCCTCATGGGCAGGGTGTGCCCCCCTGGTGAACTTCTTGCGCTCAGTATTTTTCATATATTCTGAAAACATCTTCCGTGAAGTTTCAGGACTTTTGGAGCTGTGCACTAATATTTGCTCCTTTTCCAGCCCAAAATGCCAGCTGCCGGCATTCTCCATCTTTATGTAAACCTTGTAAAATAAGAGAGAATAGGCATAAGTCTTGTGACATAATGTGTAATAACAACCCATAATGCAATAAATATCGATGTAAAAGCATGATGCAAAATGGATGTATCAACTCCCCCAAGCTTAGACCTCGCTTGTCCTCAAGCGAAAGCCGAAATCGAAAAATATGTCCACATGTTTAGAGATAGAGGTGTCGATAAAAATAAAATACGGACATGAGGGCATCATGATCATTCTTAAAACAACAACTTATATAATACTTGTCATATGATTTCTTATGCTAGAGTAATAATTCAATCACAATTGCAAGTATGAATCGTAAACTTCATTGAAAACTAACAAACTATAATCTCAGTCATTGGAGCAATTGCAATTTATCATAACATAGGAAAGAGTCAATATATAAGAGCCTTTCAGCAAGTCCACATACTCAACTATCATATAGTCTTTCATAATTGCTGACACTCATGCAATACTTATGGGTATGGAGTTTTAATCGGACACAGAGAAAGATAGGGGCTTATAGTTTTGCCTCCCAATGTTTTACCTCGAGGGTAATGTCAACAATAATAGTGCATGAAAACTCACATCCAATTAGCCATATATACTAGGATCTTTCCAACATACTATGCTTGCCAAAGGATAAAATGTAAAAAGGAAGGGTGAAGATCACCATGACTCTTATGAAAGGTAGGAGATAAAAGTAATAGATAAGCCCTTCGCAGAGGGAAGCAGAGGTTGTCATGCTCTTTTATGGTTGGATGCACAAAATCTTAATGCGAAAGAACGTCACTTTATACTGTCACTTGTGATATGGACCTTTATTATGCAGTCTGTCGCTTTTATTTCTTCCATATCACACGATTGTATAAAGCTTGTTTTCTCCCACACTAATAAGTCATACATATTTAGAGAGCAATTTTTACTGCTTGCACCGATGACAACTTACTTGGAGGATCTTACTCAATCCATAGGTAGGTATGGTGGACTCTCATGGCAAAACTGGTTTAAGGGTATTTGGAAGCACAAGTAGTATCTCTACTTGGTGCGATGAATTTGGCTAGCATGAGGGGGAAAGGCAAGCTCAACATGTTGGATGATCCATGACAATATAATTTATCTCAGATGTAAGAAAACATAACCCATTACGTTGTCTTCCTTGTCCAACGTCAACTCTTTAGCATGTCATATTTTAATGAGTGCTCACAATCATAAAGGATGTCCAAGATAGTATACTCATATGTGAAGACCTATCTTTCTTTATTACTTCCTATTAATTGCAACGGTGACCAAAACTATGTTTGTCAACTCTCAACAACTTTTATTCATCATACTTTTTCTATGTGAGCTCATTACTCTCCATAATATCCATATGATCTCTTTGTTTCCTTTTTATTTATTTCTCTTTTCTTTTATTCACTTAGGATCATGAAAAAAATAATCAAGCCCTTGACTCAACACTAATCTTTATTATATATAGCTCACGGACTTGATTACATAGAGGGATCATAAAGCAAAACTCAAAACTAGATCATGCCATAAACTTTATTCTACTAGATCAAGATATTACCAAAAGGATCGAACTAAGAAAAACGGTAAAGATAAAAGTGATGGTGATACGATACAGGGCACTCCCCCAAGCTTGGTAGTTGCCAAGGGGAGTGCCCATACCCATATGATTATGTCTCTCTTTTCGGGGATGGTGATGTGATGTTCTTGGCAATGATGCCCCTCAAGATACTATTCTCCTCCTCGAGCTTATTGACTTGCTGCTTGAGGTCCATTATTTCCTTTCAGAGTTTTCCTGTAACAGCCAAAGCTCCCTGCACCCAAGGGTGCTGCATAGCTGTGGGAGAACCAGTGACACTCTTTTTCATATTCTCATAAGAAAGAAATATAACATTGGAAGGGATAACCGAGTTTGGAATAGCTGAGCTCTCCAGTTCTCCCATTGTGAATCCAGCTCGGAGGCGGGAAGTGACTTCTTGATCCTCTTCCATGGCATCTATCCTCTTCAAATCAGCCTCCATCTCTTCCTCCATTGCTAGCCCAAAGAGGCCAACATTGTTGTTTGTCGTTGATCTCGGTGCCGGATGAGACACCCGGCTCTCCCCGACTGACTCTTGTGAAGACATCTTGCTCTAATCTGCAGCAGCAACAGCTCGAAACACAAATAGAGGATAATTGCGTGATACGGGAGTCAAAACCACCGGGAGTTTACATAATGAATTTTTACCGACCAAAATACGTGTCGTGTAAGAAAACGGAGTCCGAAGAGCGGACGAGGTGCCCACGAGGTAGGGGGCGCGCCCAGGGGAGTAGGGCGCGCCTCCACCCTCGTGGAGCCCTCGTGTCCTTCCCGGACTGCTTCTTATTTTTCTATTTTTCTAAATATTCCAAAATGGAGAAATATTGCCTTAAAAACTATTTTGGAGTCGGTTTACTTACCGTACCACATTCCTATTCCTTTTCGTTGTCTGAAACATTCCGGAACGTGTCCCTTATGTATTCCTCCGGGGTTACGGTTTCAATAACATTGGTTTCAACATTTATGGGGTTACCTGAGATATAATGTTTGATTCTTTGACCGTTCACCACCTTCGGATTTGTGCCTTCGAAGTTGTTGTTTTTTATGGCACCGGAATGATAGACCTCCTCGATAACGTAAGGACCTTCCCATTTACAGAGAAGTTTTCCTGCAAAAAATCTTAAACGAAAGTTGTATAGCAATACATAATCACCTACATTAAACTCACGCTTTTGTATCCTTTTATCATGCCATCTTTTAACTTTTTCTTTAAACAACTTGGCATTTTTGTAAGCTCGGGTTCTCCATTCATCAAGTGAGCTAATATCAAATAACCTCTTCTCACCGGCAAGTTTAAAATCATAATTGAGCTCTTTAATAGCACAATATGCCTTGTGTTCTAGTTCGAGAGGTAAGTGACATGCTTTTCCATAAACCATTTTATACGGAGACATACCCATAGGATTTTTATATGTAGTTCTATAGGCCCATAATGCATCATCAAGTTTCTCTTGGACCAATTCTTTCTAGACCTGTTGACAGTCTTTTGCAAAATTAATTTGAGCTCTCTATTACTCAATTCTACTTGACCACTAGACTGAGGGTGATAAGGGGATGCAATTCTATGATTAACGTCATACTTAGCAAGCATTTTACGGAAAGCACCATGAATAAAATGTGAACCACCATCAGTCATTAAATATCTAGGGACTCCAAATCTTGGAAAAATAACTTCTTTAAGCATTTTAATAGAGGTGTGATGATCAGCACTACTAGTTGGAATAGCTTCTACCCACTTAGTAATGTAATCAACAGCAACTAAAATATGTGTATATCCATTAGAGGCAGGAAAAGGTCCCATATAGCCAAAGCCCCAAACATCAAATGGTTCAATAACGAGTGAATAGTTCATAGGCATTTCTTGACGTCTACTAATATTACCAATTCTTTGACATTCATCACAAGATAAGACAAACTTACAGGCATCCTTGAAGAGAGTAGGCCAATAAAAACCAGATTGCAATACCTTATGTGCAGTTCTATCTCCAGCATGGTGTCCACCATAAGCTTCGGAGTGACACTTGCGTAGGATCTGTTCCTGTTCATGCTCAGGTACACAACATCTAATAACACCATCTACTCCCTCTTTATAAAGATGTGGGTCATCCCAAAATTAATGCCTCAAATCATAGAAGAACTTTTTCTTTTGCTGGTATGTGAAACTAGGTGGTATGAATTTGGCAACAATGTAATTAGCATAATCAACATACCATGGAGTAGTATGAGAAGTGTGGGAGTCCTGGATTAGGGGGTCTCCGGACAACCGGACTATATCCATTGGCCGGACTGTTAGACTATGAAGATACAAGATTGAGGACTTCGTCTCGTGTCCGGATGGGACTCTACTTGGCGTGGATGGCAAGCTAGGCAGTATGGATATGTGTATCTACTCCTTCGTAACCGACCTTGTGTAACCCTAACCCTCTCCGGTGTCTATATAAACCTTAGGGTTTTAGTCCGTAGGACAACATACAATCATATCATAGGCTAGCTTCTAGGGTTTAGCCTCTCTGATCTCGTGGTAGATCTACTCTTGTACAACCCATATCATCAATATTAATGAAGCAGGACGTAGGGTTTTACCTCCATCAAGAGGGCCCGAACCTGGGTAAAACATTGTGTCCCCTGCCTCTTGTTACCATCTGCCTTAGACGCACAGTTCGGGACCCCCTACCCGAGATCCGCTGATTTTGACACCGACATTGGTGCTTTCATTGAGAGTTCCTCTGTGTCGTTGCCGTTAGGCTTGATGGCTCCTACTATCATCTATAGCGATGCAGTCCAGGGTGAGACTTTTCTCCCCGGACAGATCTTCGTGTTCGGCGGCTTTGCACTGCGGGCCAATTTGCTTGGCCATCTGGAGCAGATTGAAAGTTACGCCCCTGGCCACCAGGTCAGGTTTGGAAGCTTAAACTACACGGCCGATATCCGTGGAGACTTGATCTTCGACGGATTCGAGCCTCTGCCTTGTGCGTCACGCGGTCACAATGAGTACGATTTAGCTCTACCATCGGACAGTGTTAAGGAGATCACACCGGCAGCCGCTCCGACCCTCAATTCGGAGCCAGTTGCGCCTTCCGCAGACGGGTGGATGGACCCCACCACGGAGGCCTCACCCTCAGCGGCGATCAAGCCGAACATCGACCTTACCTTGCACGAGAGCCATGCTGTTAAACTGCCGGATCCTTCTCCGGCCACGGACTCCGAACCGCCTGCGCCCGTTCCTATCGAATCTGATTGGGCGCCGATCATGGAGTTTACCTCCGTGGATATCTTTCAGCACTCGCCCTTAGGCGATATACTGAACTCATCATGGTCTCTCTCCTTGTCAGGTGGATCCTGGCAGAACTATGTCCGGCAGGACTGGGATGCGGACGACGAAGAAATTCGCAGCCCACCCACCACCCACTTAGTAGCCACTATCGATGACTTAACCGACATGCTCGACTTCGACTCCTAAGATATCGACGGTATGGACGACGATGCGCGAGACGAAGAGGAACCACTGCCCACAGGGCACTGGACAGCCACCTCATCATATGATATATACATGGTGGATACACCCAAAGAAGGCAATGGCAACGAGACAACGGAGGATGACCCCTCCAAGAAGCAACCCAAGCGCCGACGTCAGCGCCGCCGCTCTAAGTCCCGCCAAAGCAAAAGTGGTGATACCGACACAGGAGGTAATAACACTCCGGATAGTGCCGAAGACAACAACAACCCCCTCCAGCAAGATTTAGAGCAGGAGGATGGAGGATCTAGCCCTCCTGAGAGAGCGGCAGACGGAGAGGCAGAGGATGATAATTACATGCCCCCCTCCGAAGATGAGGCAAGCCTCGGCGATGATGAATTAGTCGTGCCAGAGGATCCCGTCGAACAAGAGCGCTTCAAGCGCCGGCTTATGGCCAAGGCAAATAGCCTGAAGAAAAAGCAGCAGCAGCTTCAAGCTGATCAAGATCTGCTAGCTGGAAGATGGAATGAAGTCCTCGCGGCCGAGGAATATAAACTCGAGCGCCCCTCCAAGAGTTACCCAAAATGCAGGTTGCTACCTCGACTGGAGGAAGAAGCGTATGACGCGGCTGATCAGCCACCTCGTGGCCATGATAGAGGCATTCCAGCCAAAATCTCAGCCCGCACCCCGACGCCATTCAAATAAAAAAGCATGGGGAAACACGCCAGACCTTCGAGACGTATTGGAGGACAAAGAAAAACATGCAAGATCGATCTATGGATCACAAGGGCGCGCCACTATGCGAGACGATAAACGTCACGCCGGATACAGTAAAAGTAAATCCGGACGGGCCGAACACAGCGGGCAAGACCCATTCGAGCTGCGTCGGGATATAGCCCAATACAGAGGCGCCACACACCCCTTATGCTTCACAGACGAAGTAATGGATCATCAAATCCCAGAAGGTTTCAAACCTGTAAATATTGAATCATACGATGGCACAACAGATCCTGCGGTATGGATCGAGGATTTCCTCCTCCACATCCACATGGCCCGCGGTGATGACTTACACGACATCAAATACCTCCCACTAAAGCTCAAAGGACCAGCGTGGCATTGGCTTAACAACTTGCCAGCAGAGTCCATTAGCTGTTGGGAAGATCTGGAAGCCGCATTCCTCGACAACTTTTAGGGCACTTATGTGCGACCACTAGATGCTGATGACTAGAGCCACATAATTTAGCAGCCAGAAGAATCGGCCATGAAATTCTGGACTCGGTTCCTAACAAAGAAAAATCAAATCATCGACTGTCCGGATGCAGAGGCCCTAGCAGCTTTCAAACACAACATCCGCGACGAGTGGCTAGCCTGGCACCTTGGTCAGGAAAAGCCGAAATCTATGGCAGCCCTCATGACACTCATGACCCGCTTTTGTGCGGGAGAAGACAGCTGGTTGGCTCGTAGTAACAATATGCCAAAGAACCATGGTACCTCGAATACCAAGGACGGCAATAGTAGGTCACGTCACAACAAACATAAGCGCCGCATTAACAACGATAATACTGAGGATACGACAGTCAATGCCGGATTCAAAGGCTCTAAACCCGGTCAGCGGAAAAAGCCATTCAAACAAAGTACGCCGGGCCCGTCCAGTTTGGACCGTATACTCGATCGCTCGTGTCAAATACATGGCACCCCAGACAAGCCAGCCAATCACACCAATAGGGATTGTTGGGTGTTCAAGCAGGCCGGCAAGTTAATTGCCGAAAACAAGGATAAGGGGTCACATAGCGATGACGAGGAGGAGCCCCGGCAGCCACACACCGGAGGACAGAAGAGGTTTCCCCCACAAGTGTGGACGGTGAACATGATATATGCAACCCACATCCTCAACAGGGAGCGAAAGCGTGCGCTCAGGGACGTATATGCGTTGGAGCCAGTCGCCCCAAAGTTCAACCCATGGTCCTCCTATCTGATCACTTTCGATTGCAGGGACCACCCCACTAGTATCCGTCATGGCGGATTCGCCACACTGGTCCTAGATCTAATCATCGACGGATTTCACCTCACTCGAGTCCTTATGGACGGCGGCGGCAGTCTGAACCTGCTTTATCAGGACACAGTGCGCAAAATGGGTATAGACTCCTCAAGGATCAAACCCACAAAAACGACCTTTAAAGGCGTTATTCCAGGCGTAGAGGCCCATTGCACAGGCTCAATTACACTAGAAGTGGTCTTCGAGTCCCCAGATAACTTCCGAAGGGACATAGTCCTACTTTTTGCTTATCGCACTATCTGTATCATTCTGCTTTAACGCATCTTTTTGAATAAACAATGCATAACATTACGACTATTATTGCATTCTTGTTATATATATATATATATGTGTGTGTGTGTGTGTGTGTGTGTGTTCATTAATGACGCCTTGCAACCGTACACTTTGGTACGGCCAATACACCAGGGGCTTACGTACCCCACAATATGGTGTGAAAAGTACGAACACTTTCGCAAGTGCGGCACCCCGAACTTATAACATTATATGCATCAGCTCCGAATCATGTCTTTGGTCAAATGTTAGGTTTGTCCGGCTCCTATGTTTTGGTACCTTCGTTCCGCTCTATCGGCTAAGGTAGCGCTAGGAGAACTACTGCGATTGTGCCCCGGTTCTACTGGGTTAAGCACCTCAGTAGAGAAAGCTAAAACTGACTGTCATGATAAGGCGAGAGACTGGTCGCTGTTCGGCGAGGTTTCAAGTCCCTAAAGACTTATGCCGCTTAGGGCGAGGGGTCGGCCCTGTCCGGCTTAAAGGCGTGTATCGCGCCCCGAATTCGGCCTTCCGAATACCAGGGGCTTCGCCGAAATTTAAAATTATAGAATTCTATGGCTAAGTGAGAGTGATAAAGCATTATTAGTCTGGTTTCCTTGTTTGTTGTGCTGAGCGCCTCCCTCAAAGGACCCAAATATGGGAACAAGAGTGCTCAGGTTTATCCCGAACACCCCAGCACTCGTGGCATGGGGGCAGAAGCCTAGGACTAGCCATCTCTCAGATTGGATAAACAGCCAAGCAGAAGGTAATATTTTAAATTCAAACAAGCGTTGCATAGCGCATATGAAACAAGTTTTCATAAATACAGGATCACACGAGCAAGTTTCACTCAAATATTACATCTTTCGTGCACTCGTCCGCTATGAGACGGGCACCCTGCAGAAAGCCCTTGTAGTACATCTCGGGGTGGCGATGCTCCTTGCCCTCCGGCGGCCCTTCCTTGATAAGCTTCACGACGTCTAGCTTGACCCATTGCAACTTCACACGGGCGAAAGCCCGGCGTGCACCTTCAATGCAGACGGATCGCTTGACGACCTCCAGCCGCGGGCAGGCATCTACAAACCGCCTCACCAGGACGAAGTAGCTGTTCGGAAGGGCGTCGCCAGGCCACAGCCGGACTATAAAGCCCTTCATGGCATGTTCGGCCACCTTGTGCAGTTCGACCAGCTGCTTTAGCTGGTCGCTCACAGACACTGGGTGTTCGGTCCCAGTATACTGGCCCAGAACAACTTCTCCGTTGAGCTTCCATCCTCGGCCCAGTAAAACTTCGCGTCATCCGACACGCTGCGGGGCAAATCTGCGAATGCTCCTGGAGAGCTCCGAATTCGGGTAAGTAATCGGTAATTTACTTTTACATGCTTTCTTTGCATATAGAATGCCTTACCCGCCGCTATCTTCTTCATTGCGTCGATCTCCTGGAGGGCCTTTTGGGCTTCGGCCTTGGCACTTTTTGCGCTCTCGAGGGCCGCGGCAAGCTCAGACTCTCGCGTCTTCGAGTCAAGCTCCAACGCCTCATGCTTCGTCACGAGAGCCTGGAGCTCTTGCTGCACCTCGCCCACCCGAGACGCTTGCCTTTCTCGCTCGGTGCGCTCCTTGGCCGCTTTATCTTCGGCCTCGGACAGCGCTTGCTTCAGGGTCGCCACTTCGGTCGTGGCCCCTAGCAAATTCATGATGATCCTGTCATTTTGCAATCACATTCTTTTTATACATATCCATAGACTAGGTACTACTTACCTTTGTTCTCCTCGAGCTGCCTCTTGGCAAGGCCGAGCTCGTCCTGGGACCCTTTAAGGTCCTGCTTCAGTACAGCGACCTCCGCAGTCAGTGCGGCGGACACCAGCAGCGAAGCCTGCATATGCATATTGACATACTTATATTAGACTCCTGCGATATTGTTTGATCCTCTGTTCGGCTTTTCTTTGTGAACACCGAACAGAGCATCAGGGGCTACTGTCTATGCGGTAATATTTTTTCTATATTTTAAACACTTACCTCAAAGCCTGTTAGAAGGCTGGCACAAGCTTCAGTCAATCCGCTCTTGGCGGACTGAACCTTCTGGATCACCACACTCATAATAGTGCGGTGCTCCTTGTCGATGGAAGCGCTGCGAAGCGCTTCCAGCAGATTGTCCGGCGCCTCTGGATGGACAGGGGTCACTGGTACAGGCGTCTCGCCCCTCTTAGAAGGAGGCCGCCCGCCCGAGTCCGGAACCATTGGAGGTTCCGGCGCGGTGTTCGACTGAGGGCTGAACTCGGAGCCCTCAGGGGCCTTGTCCCCTCTGCTCCCGGAGTCTGGGAGGCCGCCTTGAGGCGCCTCCGGGACCATCTCCCCTCGACCCGGTGCCTCTTGAGACAACACCTCGGCGTCGTCCGCAGGATGAGGGAAGGTGGCAGTCGGAACTGGACCGCTATCCATATCCGACGAGCCCAAGGATCCGTCCGATGATACATCGATACGGGCTCGTGGCGGCCTGCATAAACATATTTGGCGTTAGGTGAAGTAGTGCGACAAAGGAATGCTATGAGTTACTTTGGTATCTGAATACTTACGACTTCCCCAGGGGCTTGGCCCTGGGAAGGCACTCGTCTTCACCGTCGGCGGCGGTGGTAGAGCTGTCCGGAAGGAGAGTCCTTCCCTTCTTGGACCCTTCGGCCTCCCCAGTTGGGGCGGCCTTCCTTTTCTTGTCTCCCCCGTCTGGAGGGGGAGCATCTTCTTCTGCCTCCTCATCTTCGGGGGAGGATTGCGCCGTAGAGTCCTCGGACGGTGAGTCCGATGACGCCTGGCGTCGGGAACTCTTTCGGGTTCCCTTGGACTTCTTGGTCTTCTCCGGCACCGTATAAGGAGGCGGAGTCAGCATTTTCGCCAAAAGAGCGTTTACTGGGCCTTCGGGCAAAGGAGCCGGATAGTCAATCTGTCCGGCCGTCTCCTGCCAGTCCTGTCAAAGGTACGGGAGTTTAGATCCCGCATGGAGTGAAACTATGAAAAACAAGTACCCTGTAAGAGGTAAAGCAGCTTACCGCGCTGGCTTGGCGCTTCGCGCTGAATCCGCGATCCTCAGTAGTGGGAGGGGGGACCTCAGCACTCTTGAACAGCACCCTCCAGGCATCTTCGTGAGTTGTGTCGAAGAGCCTATTCAGAGTTCGGTGCTGCGCCGGGTCGAACTCCCACAAGTTGAAGGCCCGTTGTTGGCACGGGAGGATCCGGCGGTTGAGCATGACCTGGACTACGTTGACGAGTTTGAGCTTCTTGTTCACCATGTTTTGAATACATGTTTGGAGTCCGGTCAGCTCTCCCGAACTACCCCAGGACATGCCCTTCTCTTGCCAGGAGGTGAGCCATGTGGGGAAGCCAGATCGGAACTCGGGGGCCGCCACCCATATAGGGTCACGCGGCTCGGTGATGTAGAACCACCCCGATTGCCACCCCTTTATGGGCTCCATGAAGGAGCCCTAGAGCCATGTGACGTTGGGAATCTTGCCCACCATGGCGCCTCCACACTCCACCTGGCGGCCGCTCACTACCTTCGACTTGACATTGAAAGTCTTCAGCCATAAGCCGAAGTGGGGCTTGATGCGGAGGAAGGCCTCGCACACGACGATAAACACTGAGATGTTGAGGATGAAGTTCGGGGCCAGATCGTGGAAATCCAAGCCGTAGTAGAACATGAGCCTTGGACAAATGGGTGGAGAGGGAATCCCAGTCCGCGGAGGAAATGGGTAAGGAATACTACCCTCTCATGGGGCCTGGGGGTGGGGATGAGCTGCCCCTCGTCTGGGAGTCGATGCGCGATGTCGTCGGGCAATTATCCAGCTCTCCTCAGCTTCTTGACATGTCCCTCTGTGACGGAGGAGACCATCCACCTGCCTCCCACTCCGGACATGGTTGGAGAAGGTCGAGGTAGGAAATGCGAACTTGGGTGCTGGAGCTCGAGTGTGCGAAAACGGATGAGCAAAGGAGGAAGAAGGCATGGATGAAAAGGTAAATCCTTATCCCTTTATATGGGCGGACGAAACTATGCGTCCCCACTAGCCTGGTAAAACTCGCTTATCCCCGGAGCGCCATAATCGATGGCGCGGTTGGGTTACCCACACCCGTATTGATGAGAATCCCATGATAAGGGGACATGATCTCTGCTTTAACAAGACGTGTCAAAAAACCGCCTCGCGTTATCTGCGGGGCTAGTTAAAGGAAACGATTCGAATAATCACCGGGCCGTGACATAATGTCGTGTTGCCAAAACAAGTCAGCAAATTGGATTTGTGGAAATATTATTCTCTCTACGGTGGTATGTGGAACTTATTTTGCAGGGTCGGACACTATCCTTGGATTCAAATTCTTCCCTGGTGTATTCGGAGGAGGAACCCGCTTTGCAATGCCGAAGACAATACTGCGCGCCGGACTCATCATCATTGAAAGCCTGGTTCAGGGGCTACTGTAGGAGTCCTGGATTAGGGGGTCTCCGGACAACCAGACTATATCCATTGGCCGGACTGTTAGACTATGAAGACACAAGATTGAAGACTTCGTCTCGTGTCCAGATGGGACTCTACTTGGCATGGAAGGCAAGCTAGGCAGTACGGATATGTGTATATCCTCCTTTGTAACCGACCTTGTGTAACCCTAACCCTCTCTGGTGTCTATATAAACCGGAGGGTTTTAGTCCGTAGGAGAACATACAATCTTGCCATAGGCTAGCTTCTAGGGTTTAGCCTCTCTGATCTCGTGGTAGATCTACTCTTGTACAACCCATATCATCAATATTAATCAAGCAGGACATAGGGTTTTACCTCCATCAAGAGGGCCCGAACCTGGGTAAAACATTGTGTCCTTGCCTCCTGTTACCATCCGCCTTAGACGCACAGTTCGGGACCCCCTACCCGAGATCCGCCGGTTTTGACACCGACAAGAAGCATTTATGACATTTAATTGCTCATCAGGGAAGCTATCATCAATAGGTAGAGGGTCATCAAGCACATTTTCTAACCTAGACAAGTTGTGTGCAACGGGGTTCTCAGCTCCCTTTCTATCAACAATATGTAAATCAAATTCTTGTAGCAAGAGAACCCATCTAATAAGTCTAGGTTTAGCATATTTCTTTTCCATAAGATATTTAATAGCAGCATGATCAGTGTGAATAGTTACTTTAGAATCAACAATATAAGGTCTGAACTTTTCACAATCTAATACAACTGCTAAGAATTCTTTTTCAGTAGTAGCATAATTTCTCTGAGCATTGTTTAGAGTTTTACTAGCATATTGAATAACTTTTAATTTCTTATCAACTCTTTGCCCTAGAACAGCACCTACATCATAATCACTAGCATCACACATAATTTCAAAGGGTAAATTCCAATTAGGTGGCTGAACAATAGGTGCAGAGATAAATGCTTTCTTAAGTATTTCAAATGCTTCTACACAATCATCATCAAAGACAAATGGTATATCTTTTTGTAATAAATTAGTCAGAGGCCGAGAGATTTTTGAGAAGTCCTTAATGAACCTCCTATAAAATCTAGCATGACCAAGGAAACTTCTTATACCTTTGATGTCCTTGGGACATGGCTTCTTTTCAATAGCATCAACCTTGGCTTTATCAACTTCAATACCTCTTTCAGAAACTTTATGCCCCAAAACAATACCTTCATTAACCATAAAGTGGCACTTTTCCCAATTCAAGACAAGATTAGTTTCTTCACATCTCTGCAAAACTCGATCAAGGTTGCTCAAGCAATCATCAAAAGAAGATCCATAGACAGAGAAATTGTCCATGAAAACCTCACAAATCTTTTCACAGAAGTCAGAGAATATAGCCATCATGCATCTTTGAAAGGTAGCACGTGCATTACATAAACCAAAAGGCATACGTCTATAAGCAAAAGTACCAAAAGGGCAAGTAAAAGTAGTCTTTGATTAATCCTTGGCTGACACATGTATTTGAGAGATACCAGAATAACCATCTAGAAAGCAAAAATGTGTATGTTTAGATAATCTTTCTAGCATTTGATCGATAAAAGGTAAGGGGTAATGATCCTTTTTAGTGGCCTTATTTAATTTGCAGAAATCAATTACCATCCTATAACCTGTAATAATTCTTTGAGGAATCAATTCATCTTTATCATTAGGAACGACAGTAATACCTCCCTTCTTAGGGACACAATGGACAAGACTTACCCACTGACTATCAGCAACAGGATAGATTATACCTGCCTCAAGGAGCTTTAGTATTTCCTTTCTTACCACTTTATTCATTTTAGGATTCAACCGTCGTTGATGATCACGAACTGGTTTAGCATCTTCTTCCAAATTTATTTTATGTTGACATAGAGTGGGACTAATGCCCTTAAGATCATCAAGAGTATACCCAATGGCATCACTGTGCTTCTTCAAAGTTTTCAATAATCTTTCTTCCTCATGCTCTAAAAGGTTAGCACTAATAATAATAGGATATATCTTTTTCTCATCAAGATAAGCATATTTAAGAGTATCAGGCAACGGTTTAAGCTCAAACACGGGATCACCCTTGGGTGGAGGAGGATCCCCTAGGATTTCAACAGGCAAATTGTGTTTCAGAATAGGTTCCTGTTTCAAGAATACTTCATCTATTTCCCTTCTTTCATTCATAATCATATCATTTCCATGGTCTAGCAAATATTGTTCTAAAGGATCACTAGGAGGTACGACAATAGAAGCAAGACCAATAATTTCATCCTTACTAGGTAATTCTTCTTCACGGTGTTGTCTACTAAATTTAGAGAAATTAAATTCATGAGACATATCATCTAAACCGATAGTAACAACATCATTTTTGCAATCTATCTTAGCATTAAAAGTGTTTAAGAAGGGTCTACCAAATATAATGGGACAAAAGCTATCTTGTGGGGAACCAAGAACAAGAAAATCAGCAGGATATTTAGTTTTCCCACACAAGACTTCAACATCTCTAACAATTCCCATAGGTGAAATAGTATCTCTATTGGCAAGCTTAATTATGACATCAATATCTTCTATCTCAGCAGGTGCAATATCATGCATAATTTCTTTGTATAAGTCGTAAGGTATTGCACTAGCACTAGCACCCATATCACATAAGCCATTGTAACAATGATCTCCTATTTTAACAGAAATAACAGGCATGCCTACCACAGGTCTGTTTTTATCTTTAACACTAGGTTTAGCAATTCTAGCAGTCTCATCAAGGAAATGAATAACATACCTATCAATATTATCAGACAAGAGATATTTAACAATAGCAATATTAGGTTCAACTTTAACTTGCTCAGGAGGTGTATGTGTTCTAATATTGCTTTTACGAACCACAGTAGAAGCTTTAGCATGATCCTTTATCCTAACAGGGAAAGGTGGTTTCTCAACATAAGAGTAGGAACAATAGGATCATTATAAGTGATAGTCTTTTCTTCAACTTTAATAGGTGCAACTACTTTTATTTTTATGGGAGGATGATATTTAAACCACTTCTCCTTGGGGAGATCAATATAAGTAGAAAAAGATTCACAGAAAGAAGCTACTATCTCAGAGTCAAGTCCATATTTAGTGCTAAATTTACGGAAAACATCGGTATCCATAAAAATTTTAACACAATCAAACTTAGGTGTCATACCTGACTCCTTACCTTTCTCGAGGTCCCAATCTTCAGAGTTGCGTTTAATTCATTCCAATAAATCCCATTTGAATTCAATAGTCTTCTTCATAAAAGAGCCAGCACAAGAAGTATCGAGCATGGTGCGATTGTTATCAGAAAGCCGAGCATATAAATTTTGAATAATCATCTCTCTTGAGAGCTCATGATTGGGGCATGAATATAGCATTGATTTAAGCCTCCCCCAAGCTTGAGCGACGCTTTCTCCTTCGCGAGGCCAAAAATTATATATATAATTGCGATCACGATGAACAAGATGCATAGGATAAAACTTCTGATGAAATTCCAATTTCAATCGTTTGTAGTTCCATGACCCCGTATCATCACATAGCCTATACCATGTCAATGCATCTTCCTTCAAAGATAAAGGGAAGACCTTCTTCTTAACAACATCTCCGGGTACACCCGCAAGCTTAAATAATCCACAAACTTCATCCACATATATTAGGTGTTCATCAGGATGCATTGTTCCGTCTCCTGCAAAAGGATTAGCTAGCAGTTTTTCTATCATACCCGAAGGAATTTCGAAGAAGAAATTTTCATTTTCAGTGGGTTCAGTAGGTTGAGGAGCAACTCTTTGCTCTACTGGTCGGGGTGAAGATACCCCAAACAAGCCCCTCAGAGGATTACTTTCCATAGTAACAAGTGACAGTAAATTTCAGCACACTATATAAATTTTCCTTACCAAATTCCACCTACCAAAGGCGCTTCACTCCCCGGCAACGGCGCCAGAAAAGAGTCTTGATGACCCACAAGTATAGGGGATCTATCATAGTCCTTTCGATAAGTAAGAGTGTCGAACCCAACGAGGAACATAAGGAAATGATAAGCGGTTTCCAGCAAGGTATTCTCTGCAAGTACTGAAATAAGTGGTAACAGATAGTTTTGTGATAGGATAATTTGTAACGAGAAACATGTAACAAAAGCAAATAAAGTGCAGCAAGGTATCCCAATCCTTTTTGTAGCAAAGGACAAGCCTGGACAAACTCTTATATGATGTAAAGCGCTCCCAATGACACATGGGAATATCGTCAAGCTAGTTTTCATCACATTCATATGATTCGTGTTCGGTACTTTGATAATTTGGTATGTGGGTGGACCGGTGCTTGGGTACTGTCCTTACTTGGACAAGCATCCCACTTATGATTAACATCTATTGCAAGCATTCACAACTACAACAAGAGTATTAAGGTAAACCTAACAATAGCATGAAACATATGGATCCAAATTAGCCCCTTACGAAGCAACGCATAAACTAGGGTTTAAGCTTCTGTCACTCTAGCAACCCATCATCTACTTATTACTTCCCGATGCCTTCCTCTAGGCCCAAATAATGGTGACGTGTTATGTAGTCGACGTTCACATAACACTACTAGAGGAGAGACAACATACATCTCATCAAAATATCGAACGAATACCAAATTCACATGACTACTAATAGCAAGACTTCTCCCATGTCCTCAGGAACAAACGTAACTACTCACAAAGCATATTCATGTTCATAATCAGAGGGGTATTAATATGCATATAGGATCTGAACATATGATCTTCCACCAAATAAACCAACTAGCATCAACTACAAGGAGTAATTAACACTACTAGCAACCTACTAGTACCAATCCCGGACTTGGAGACAAGAATTGGATACAAGAGATGAACTAGGGTTTTGAGAGGAGATGGTGCTGGTGAAGATGTTGATGGAGATTTCCCTCTCCCGATGAGAGGAGCGTTGGTGATGATGATGGCGATGATTTCCCCCTCCCGGAGGGAAGTTTCCCCGGCAGAACAGCTCCGCTGGAGCCCTAGATTGGTTCCGCCTCGTGGCGGCGGAGTTTCGTCCGAGAAGATGGCTTATGATTTTTTTCTCATCAAAAGACTTCATATAGCAGAAGATGGCCATCGGAGGGCCACCAGGGGGCCCACAAGGTAGGGTGCTCCCCCACCCTCGTGGGCAGGGTGTGGGACCCCTGGTGAACTTCTTACGCTCAGTACTTTATATATATTCTGAAACCGTCTTCCGTGAAGTTTCAGGACTTTTGGAGCTGTGCAGAATAGGTCTCTGATATTTGCTCCTTTTCCATCCCAGAATCCCAACTGCCGGCATTCTCCCTCTTTATGTAAACCTTGTAAAATAAGAGAGAATAGGCATAAGTATTGTGACATAATGTGTAATAACAGCCCATTATGCAATAAATATCGGTGCAAAAGCATGATGCAAAATGGACGTATCAACCCTCCTCACCTGCTCTAATCCTCTGGTTCCTTGGTCTTCCCGATGGTCTAGTAATGACAGGAGCGTGGAGTTTGAACCCTAGATCTACTATGCTCCATTGATCTTTCCCCAAGAGTGCAGGCACATTGCCAGCATAAGCAACCATAAATTTGGCAACAGAGAAATACTTAGAGCAATATTGATCAACTTCACCATCTGCACCCCCGATAACGATCATCAGATGTAGGGCATGTATGCATGGCTTCCCACGGATCTGCCATTGCCTACAAGTACATTCTCTAGTACTTAGGTTCACAGGATACCTCCATATCCTATTTTTAGTGTCAGTATAGGTAACCTCTCCCTCATATGTAGCAGATCGAATACATTTCATCTTCAGTCCTCTTGCCTTCAAGTGCAATACCTTAATCAGTGATGGGAGCATTTGATGACCAACACATTGTGTTTCTGCAATTCTTTTGTGAAGAGCCATCTTTATCATGATCATCTGCCTCATCTTGTCAAATGCTTGCCACAACAAGAGCCCTTTCACTGACTTGAACTTTGAATTGAAGCATTCTGCAAGGTTACTGGTCACATAATCTACTTTGCAGATTTCGTTGAATTTGCTTATTGACCACACCTTTCCATGATGTGCATCCATGTACTCCTTCACAAGAGGATTTTGAGCATACAACACTCTCAAATGGTGTTCATGCTTCCTTTTGCTGCATCTGTGTGACGCTGGCCATAAGTTCTCATCATAAACTTTACCTTTGAACTTATTTTCGAAATTATGCGCTAGGTGTTGCATATATTCCCTATGCTCCACTCTAGGGAATACAATTTCTACTGCACTCTCTAAACCATTACAAGCATCTGTGTGTATAGCTAAACCTGGGGGTGTGCCTATAATGTTGCGCAACTGTTGTAGAAACTAGACCCAACTTTCCTCAGACTCTGCCTCCACCACACCAAATGCAACTTGGAATAGCCAGTTGTGTCCATCAACTGCAGAAGCTGTTACTAGCTGTCCTCTCCTTCTTCCAGTCAAATGTGTAGCATCTACAACCAAATAGGGCCTGCAACCATCTAGAAACCCCTGCCGGCAAGCCTTGAAACAAACAAAAGCCCTTCTGAAGCACTCCTTCTCAAATGACTTCCCTTTTATTTTGAATGGAAATGTATGCTTGTCAATCTCTACAACACTCCCTGGACTTTCCATCTCCACTTCAGCTTTGAAAGTGTAAAGCAGCTAAAAACTGTCATTCCATTGACCATTAATTCTGTCAAGGGCCTTTTCCCTATGATACGTCTCCGTCATATCTACTTATCCAAACACTTTTGCCCTTGTTTTGGACTCTAACTTGCATGATTTGAATGGAACTAACCCGGACTAACGTTGTTTTCAGCAGAATTGCCATGGTGTTATTTATGTGCAGAAATAGAAGTTCTCGGAATGACCTGAAAATCAACAGAGAATTATTTTGGAATATATAAAAAATACTGGAATGAATATCCACGTCAGGGGGGCCTCCACCTGTCCATGAGGGTGGGGGGTGCGCCCTACCCCCTGGGCGCACCCCCTGCCTCATGGGCCCCCTGACACTCCACCGACCTCAACCCTGACTCCATATATTCACTTTTGGGGAGAAAAAAACCAAGGAGATGGATTCATCACGTTTTATGATACGAAGCCGCCGCCAAGCCGTAAACTCTCTCGGGAGGGTTGATCTGGAGTCCGTTCGGGGCTCCGGAGAGGGGAGTCCGTCCCCATCGTCATTGTCGGTGTCAAAACCGGCGGATCTCGGGTAGGGGGTCCCGAACTGTGTGTCTAGGCCAGATGGTAACAGGAGGCAAGGGACACAAAGTTTTACCCAGGTTCGGGCCCTCTCGATGGAGGTAAAACCCTATGTCCTGTTTGATTAATATTGATGATATGGGTAGTACAAGAGTAGATCTACCACGAGATCGGAGAGGCTAAACCCTAGAAGCTAGCCTATGGTATGATTGTTGTTGTCTATGTTGTCCTTATGGACTAAAACCCTCCGGTTTATATAGACACCGGAGAGGGTTAGGGTTACACAAAGTCGGTTACAATGGTAGGAGATCTGTATATCCGTATCACCAAGCTTGCCTTCCACGCCAAGGAAAGTCCTTTCCGGACATGGGACGAAGTGTTCAATCTTGTATCTTCATAGTCCAGGAGTCCGGCTGAAGGTATAGTCCGGCTATCCGAACACCCCCTAATCTAGGACTCCCTCAGTAGCCCCCGAACCAGGCTTCAATGACGATGCGTCCAGCGCGCAGATTGTCTTCGGCATTGCAAGGCAGGTTCTCCCCCAAATCCGTGTACCTATTGAATAAAGTCCGGTTTCTTGTAGATGTTGCGCTCCTTGGCTTCTACGCCCAATAATGGTCGCTTCCCACGTGTCCAACGAATATGAAAAGTCCGAGTGTTTTTACATTCACACCCTTAGCCACGTAAATGAACTACCCTATTTAAGGGGACGAGGATTTAGATCCAGACCAGATCTTCCCCCCTTCGCGAGTGTTCATCAGAGCACATCCGATAAAGGCCCATTCCACCATGGCCAGCCATCGCAACTCCTCCTCTCGCCCTTCCAGCCCTCAGCCTGGGTACTGGAAGAGATGCTCTGTCTCGCATAGCGAGCTAGTGACGCTCTAGACCAAGGGATTCCTCCCCCCGGCCTATATGGTCCCGGTCCGAGCCGGTCTTGCCATCTATAACGGCGGAAAGCAAGCGGAGAGTGCCCCCAATCCTTCCAAAGGAGAGCGGGTATGCCTTGTCCCCTATCTAATAAGGGGGCTCGGGTTTCCAATCCATCCCTTCCTCCGGGGGCTGCTGGAGTTCTACGGCCTCCAGCTACACAATCTCACGCCAGCCTCCGTTTTGCATATCGCGGGCTACGTAGCCCTCTGCGATCTATTTTTGGGCATCGAGGCTCACTTCGGGCTATGGAAAAGGTTATTCTGCCTTGTGCCCCGCTCTAAGGAGGGGTCAATGTATCAAGTGGGCGGAGCCGAAGTGTGGCGCATCACCGGGACCGGATATTTGTCCGGAACCCCAAAGAAGGTGTCCGAAGACTGGCCCTCGGAATGGTTCTACATAGAAGACGTCCCGCTGCCGGATCCTGTCCGGATCGGCCTCCCTGAATTCGACAGTGCCCCCTTAAAGAAGCGCCTAAGCTGGCGTCCACGGAGTCCTCAGAGGTAAAGTGACAGGAAAATCATTTACCTTATGGGCCGAATAAGATTGTTAGCCCATTCTGGACTAACCATGATCGGGGTTATGGCCGAATGCATCATGCGGGGGGTGCAGCCGCTTCAGTATAGAAGCCACCCCATGTGGGATTTCAACGGGGAGGACGACGCCACCCGCTATGGCCGTAAGGGGCCGGATTCAGCTGCCGCTCTACTAAAGATCTTGTCCACCTTGTATAAGGGAGAAGAGGAGGAATTTCTCCGCGTCAACCCATAGGGCGGATTCTCTATGCACAATCCCCCAAGCTGGGTAAGTGGTCGCATTCACTTGCACATCCGTTTTGTATTCCCATTATTAAATATTCAGTCTGACGACTCCAACGCAGGAACTGCACCGGGCTGTTAAGGAAATAAGCAGCCCTCCTACATAACCCGAGGACCCAGGACGGTCCCTCGACCCGGCCTCTCAAGAGGATCCGAACATATCTGTGGAGCTGATTGATGGAGTGTTTCATCAATTGAGCAAGGACAACGCCTTGGTGGCCATTACGACCGATTACCCAGGGCTAATTCCGGCCTCCCAGGTAACTGAGATCGAAGTCCCAGTACCTCGAATAGGTGTCCGCCCTCTCATGTTTTCAGTTTCCTGATTACAACCAAACTCTGCAGGGGAGGTTTTTGAGGCGGCAGGCTGAACCTGCGGCGACAAGCCAACGAGGGGCCGCCGGGCCCTGGGGGCAAAAAAGAAGTGCGATCCGGACCGAGGCGTCAGCGCAAAGGTATGGCGCGCCCCCTATCCCAAGTATTATACCTTCGAGGCACATTAACACTCATGCTCTCTTCAGGACAAAGAGACCTCGCCGGACTATATCCGGAGAGGCTGCCAATCGCGCCTCCGCCAGCCAGGCTCCAAAGCTTGGTCCAGAAGAGGAGGCGAACACGAGGCGTGCACCGGACGCTCCTTCAACAGAGGATGCGGACAGGCTGTCTGCCACCAATTCCGAGGTGGAGAGTGCCATGAACCACAGGCGTCGCCGGATAGTTCTTCGGGATGCTTGTTTCTCCCAAGAGGCGTTGGATGCCTTCAATTCGGGAGATGCGTACCTCCGTGCTACTCAAAATGGTCTGGCCAGAGCCACGGAGCAATATGTAAAAGACATACGGGTAAGAAAATTTTGGTAATTATATATATACCAATAGCCCCCGAGACTTGAAACAGTTAGAATAACTGATTTAAGGGTCATTTGTTATGCAGGTTCTTACCGAAAAGAATTCCCTACTGTCCAAGGAGCTGGAAGAGTGCAAATCCCAACTTGAGGCCGCACTAGCCGCGACAGGGGAGCCCAAGGAGACCCCCTCTGGTAATATACACTTCGAAAGATAAGTATTTTGCGAAGCATGGCATGGGTGCAAATCTGATAAATGAAATTGCAGATGGCGCCGGATCGAATCCGGAAATGCAACACCTCCTACGCCAGCTAAAGGCTGGTGAGAAGGTGCTGACAAAGGTGAGGTGGGAGAAGAACGATCTCCAAGATGCCAACACCAAGCTAGGTGTCGAGCTGAAAGATGTTCGTGCCCAGTTGTCAGACTCCGTGAGGGAGAATCAGCGGCTTCGGCGCGGCATATTTAGTAAGTGCTTGAACGAACCTTTGAAAGAAAGTTTGGCAGGGAAGTCGACTAACAGAGCAATGTCTGTAGGCGTGCTAATAGGTCGTCCTGCAGAGGAGATGCCCGGTTCCACGGGTGACCTTCTTCCCGAGCTCTCGCAACTACTCGATCGAGTTCGGCAGGCGATGCAAGGCGTCGCCCAGGCCCTGTGGCCATCCGTCTCCATGCCCGAAGGTCTTGTAGAGCTTGCGGAGAAGCTAAAGGGAGCACGGCGGCACTTCCAATTGTGGAAGATATCGGCCTGCCGTCAGGGCGCGAGGGAGGCCTGGGCCATGGTGAAGACACGGTACTCAAAGGCTGACCCCAACCATATGGCCGAGGTCGGTCCTATACGGCCCGATGGGAAGGAGATCCCTGTAAGCTTAGTATACGGCCAAGTAGAGTTGGACGCAAAGTATTCCCAGCAGGACTGTAAATTAGACAGCCTGTTAGATGGTATTGAAGAGGAATACAGTCAGTCAAAATGACTATGTAATTTAATTGACATTTATGATGCCTTCTAGCCGGATTGTAGATCATTTGTCATGGCCGACCCTGTCGCTTCAGCCTCGCGACCTGACGTCTGGAGTGTGTCCGAATTCTCATGCAGTTAGATAGGAACCGAGGAATGCATGGAGACCAGGCGTAGGGGTCATTAGTGCATGAACAGACAAGTGCCCGACTAGTTATGTTATATTACATGGTTAGTAAGAAACATCTTCCAGGGAGAATAGTTCCGTTAGGGGTTCCTTTCCCTGGGAGGCATGCCCTAAAGTGCATGTCCATGCTGCGAAAAGAAACGCAGGAAAAACGTCTGGGGGCATATAGATAAATAAAAAATATCATCTTTAGTTCACCGACCGAATATTCCCTTAAGAACGCTAGCTTTCGGCTTCACCCAGTCTGAGGTACACATTCGGCTGACCCGGCAGTAACAATCGCAGAGGTGCTCCCTTTACCACCTAGCCGAACAATCGGGAATGTAGGGGTAAGCACGGGAGCCAGGCAACCCAACTTGGCCAAAACTTAAGTCATATCGATGCATATAATGGTGAATAAAAGGTACATGCGGAAGTGTGACACATGTGTTGGGCATGAAGCCCGTATAAATAAGCTTATGTTTAAAGAAGCCCCCAGGTTTAGTGAGCGTGGATAGCGCATCACTTTATGAGCTTTTAAAGGCTATAAGAGATGGAGAGAGAGGAAGAGGAATGTAAGACAGAAAGCATATAAAAAATGGACAGAGGAAGGAGACGAACATAGAGTCCGGCTCTAGGCATAGAATCTTTGGAGAGGGGCTGCGTTCCATGGGTTCGGCTCAAGTCGGTTATCCGATGCATTTTGCAGGCGGTACGCTCCACCAGGCAGAACTTGGTCAATTATGAAGGGTCCTTCCCACTTGGGCTTGATTTTGTCCTTTTTCTTGTCCGGCAGGCGTAGAACTAATTCGCCAACGTTGTAATTTTTGGCCCGTACTTCTCTGCTTTGGTATCGTCGAGCCTGCTGTTGATAGAATGCGGAACGGGCTTTTGCCACGTCACGCTCCTCCTCCAATGCGTCCAAACTGTCCTGCCGATCGAGGTCGGCTTCTCTTTCTTCGTACATGCGCACTCGAGGTGAGTCATGAATTATGTCGCAAGGCAAAACTGCCTCTTCGCTGTACACCATAAAGAATGGTGTGTATCCGGTGGTACGATTCAGCGTGGTCCGCAGCCCCCAGAGCACGGAGTCGAGCTCCTCTACCCAGTGCGTGTTGGATTCCGTGAGGGACCGCACTAATCTGGGTTTAATGCCGCTCATGATAAGACTATTTGCACGTTCGACCTGGTCGTTAGTTTGTGGGTGATAGACGAAAGCATAATCGAGCTTGATGCCCATGTTTTTGCACCAGAGTTTTACCTCGTCGGCCGTAAAGTTCGTGCCGTTATCAGTGATGATGCTGTGGGGGACTCCGTAACAGTGTACAACCCCGGATATAATGTCTATCACAGGTCCAGATTCAGCCATCTTAACAGGCTTGGCTTCTATCCATTTGGTGAACTTATCCACCATGACCAGTAAGTATTTTTGCTTGTGGGTTCCGCCTTTAAGGGGTCCAACCATGTCAAGCCCCCAGACAGCGAAGGGCCAAGTGATGGGGATAGTTTGGAGGGCGGTGGGTGGCATATGGCTTTCGTTTGCAAAGAGCTGGCAACCGGTGCATCGTTGGACTAAGTCCTAGGCATCTGCCCGGGCCGTCGGCCAGTAAAAGCCTGTACGGAAAGCCTTGCTCACAAGGGACCGAGCTGCAGCGTGGTGACCGCCGAGTCCGGCATGAATTTCAGCCAGGAGGTTCCGCCCTTCTTCTTCGGAGATGCACCTTTGAAGGACTCCGGTAGTGCTTTTCTTATAAAGTTCTCCCTCGTGGACTTTGTAGGCTTTGGATCGCCGCACGATGCAGCGTGCCTCGTTTTGGTCCTCGGGGAGTTCCTGCCTAATGAGGTAGGCGAGGAATGGTTCTGTCCACGGGGCAATGACAGCCATTATTACGTGGGCTGAAGGTGTTATTTCATTGGCAGAGCCTCCGATTGTGTCAGAATGTTCGGTGTCGGGCAGTGCGGTTGGGTCCGGGCTGTTATTGTTCGGCTCCCCTTCCCATACTACGGATGGCTTGAACAGCCTTTCCAAGAAGATGTTGGGGGGGGGGGACTACATCGCGTTTTGTGCCGATGCGTGCCAGGACATCTGCCGCCTGATTATTTTCCCGGGCTATATGGTGAAATTCAAGCCCCTCGAACCGAGCCGACATTTTTAGGACGGCGTTGCGAGAAGCTTCCATTTTTGGATCCTTGGCATCGAAGTCTCCATTTATTTGGGATATTGCGAGGTTCGAATCCCCGCGCACCTCTAGGCGTTGAATGCCCATGGATACTGCCATCCGGAGACCATGTAAAAGGGCCTCATATTCGGCTGCATTGTTGGAGTCCGTGTACATAATCTGGAGTACTTATTGAATTGTGTCTCCTGTGGGGGACGTCAAAACGACGCGAGCCCCCAGTCTGGCCAACATCTTGGAGCCTTCGAAATGCATGATCCAATTTGAATATGTGCCGTACTCTTTAGGGAGTTCGGCCTCCGTCCATTCTGCGACGAAGTCGGCCAAGACTTGCGACTTGATGGCTCGCCGTGGCTTATAAGTTATGTCGAACGGGAGGAGCTCAATGGCCCATTTTGCAATCCGGCCTGTTACGTCACAGTTGTTTATAATATCGTTAAGTGGTACTTCCGAGGCTACTGTTATTGAACACTCTTGAAAGTAGTGTCGTAGCTTCCGGGATGCCATGAATACCGCGTACGCAATCTTGTGGTAATGCGGGTACCGTGATTTGTAGGGAGTGAGAACAGTGGACACGTAATAGACCGACTTTTGAAGGGGGAATTTGTGTCCGTCCGCTTCTCGTTCGACGACGAGCACTGCACTTACAACCTGATGTCTTGCTGCAATGTATAATAGCATTGGTTCGCCAATGTTTGGCGCGGCCAGGACTGGGTTTGTTGCCAGTATGGCTTTTATTTCGTCGAGGCCTGCCGTGGCTGCATCCGTCCATTTGAAGTGTTCGGTGCACCGAAGGAGGCAGTAAAGGGGTAGGGCCTTTTCTCCCAAGCGGGAGATAAAGCGGCTTAGAGCCGCCATGCATCCAGTTAACTTTTGTATTTCTTTGAGGTCCTTTGGGATGTCCAGTTGCGACAGAGCTCGGATCTTGGCTGGATTTGCTTCGATTCCTCTACCGGATACAATGAAGCCCAAGAGCTTTCCGTCTGGAACGCCGAAAACGCATTTTTCCGGGTTGAGCTTGATGTCGTATGTTCGGAGGTTATCAAATGTGAGCCTCAAGTCGTCTACTAGATATTCAACATGTCTTGTTTTGACGACCACATCATCTACATATGCCTCCACTGTTTTGCCAATCTGGCTTGCCAGACATGTCTGAATCATGCGCTGATATGTTGCGCCGACGTTTTTAAGCCCGAAGGGCATCGTGTTGAAGCAGAATGGGCCGTATGGTGTGATAAATGCCGTTGCGGCTTGGTCTGGTTCTGCCATCTTGATTTGATGGTAGCCGGAATATGCGTCGAGGAAACACAACGAATCGTGTCCTGCGGTAGCATCGATAATTTGATCGATGCGGGGGAGGGGGAAGGGATCCTTTGGGCAGGCCTTGTTAAGGTCTTTAAAATCAACACACAGGCGCCAGGATTTGTCCTTCTTTGGTACCATCACCAGGTTTGCTAGCCAGTCCGGATGTTTTATATCTCTGATGAATCCGGCCTCCAATAGCTTTGCTAGCTCCTCTCCCATGGCCTGTCTCTTAGGTTCGGAAAAACGCCGAAGAGCCTGTTTGATAGGTTTGAATCCTGTTTGGATATTTAAGCTGTGCTCGGCCAGCCTGCGTGGGATTCCTGGCATGTCTGAAGGGTGCCAGGCGAAAATGTCCCAGTTCTCTCGTAGGAACTCTCGCAGTGCGGCGTCCACATCAGGGTTTAAATGTGCCCCGATGGAAGCTGTTTTATTGGGGTCCGTTGGATGGACCTGGAATTTGACTATTTTGTCCGCCGGTTTAAAGGAGGTGGACTTGGATCTTTTGTCGAGTACCACATCGTCTCTATTCACCATGGAGCGCAGCGCAGTCAGTTCCTTAGACGCTAGGGCTTCGGATAGTGCCTGAAGGGCCAGTGCGGCTGTCTTGTTTTCGGCGCAGAGTGCTATGTCCGGATCACTAGTGAGAGTGATGATCCCGTTGGGCCCGGGCATCTTGAGCTTCATGTACCCATAATGGGGTATTGCTTGGAAGATTGTAAACGCTTCCCGCCCTAGCAGAGCATGATAACCGCTGCTGAATAGAGCCACATGGAATGTGACCTCTTCGGACCTGTAATTATCCTGCGTGCCGAACACCACATGTAGTGTGATTTTTCCTGTACAGCGCGCTTCCCGACTGGGGATTATTCCTCTAAAGGTTGTGCTACTTCGCTCAATGCGGTTCCAGTATATTTCCATTTTTTGAAGGGTTTCCTCATAAATGAGGTTCAATCCGCTGCCGTCGTCCATGAGTACCTTGGTAAGACGAAAGCCGTCCACTATTGGACTGAGCACCAATGCGGCTGGTGCTCGGGCTGTTCAGAATTTAGGTTCATCACTGGCGCTAAAGGTAATAGCCGTGTCACTCCATGGATTTATTGTTGCTACTTGGTAGACTTCGGCAAGGCTGCGGAGTGTCCTTTTTCGCATATTATTTGATGTGAAAGTCTCGAAGACTGTTAATACCGTATTGGTGTCTCTGGGGTGGCTTTCTTTGGCCTCCGGAATTAGGAGATTTTCGCCAATTTTGGCCACCTGCCGGAGTATCCAACATGCTCTAAGGCTGTGAGTTGGTGTGGTGTCCTCTGTACTGTGAATTTTACAAGGTCCATTAAGCCATCCTTCCAATACGGTTCCATGCCCTGTAGAGGGTTTTTGCTTTTTGGTGTTTGACCCGGGTGTCTGGCGATGATGTACCCTTTTATTTCGGACTGGGTTTGCATTCAGGGTCGGATTGTCCCAAAATTTTATTTCGGTTTTCCAGGCACTTTCCATCGCACAGTACTTTCATACTATGGACGCCAAGTCAGCGAAGCGTGTAATATCACGGCGACTTATGGCGTTGAGGATTCCCTTGTCCGTGCAATTATTGCAGAAGAATGAAATCGCGTCTTCCTCGCGGCAGTCCTTTATCCTGTTCATAACTAGGAGGAATCTGGCCCAGTAATGATGTACTATTTCTTCAGGCTCTTGCCTAATTTGGGATAGATCGCTAATGTTTGGGTGGGTGGGTGGAATTGAATCCGAAGCCTCACCCCATCTGAGGCACAGAGGCAGAGGAATTTCCGAACTCGAAAATTTGGATTCCTGGATGATATCCAGTGAATCCAGTCCGTCGCCTGACTCTAAATTCAGGTCTTGAGTGATATCCTCCCGTCCGCGGGTATCCGGCTTGGAGGGATCGGGAATCCGGACGTAACGAGTCCTTAAGATAGATGAAGGGCCGCCGCACTGTCCCTCTACCACGGCAACATGATGGGTGACTTGGGGAGAGTTAATCTCTCTCAGATCGGGTTTAGGCCCAATCTGGTCATAATCTCTAGCGACTCCTAGGGCGTCGAAGCGATCCAAGAGCTCGTTTATGGATTAGAGCTCCATTGGATCTAACTGCTCAGCGAGTTTTGAGCTGACATTAAGATTGTTTTCGATGGCTCGAGAGGTCATCGTCGGCGCAGAAGCCGAACAGGCGGTCCTAAGAAAACCACCTAGCCGGAGGGTTTGGCCGACAGCCAAAGCTCCCTTAGCAACGGTGTCGTCTTTAAAGACGGGGCGAGGCATCCTTCCTGATGGCGACGACACAGAGGAACTCTCAATGAAAGCACCAATGTCGGTGTCAAAACCGGCGGATCTCGGGTAGGGGGTCCCGAACTGTGCGTCTAGGCCGGATGGTAACAGGAGGCAAGGGACACGAAGTTTTACCCATGTTCGGGCCCTCTCGATGGAGGTAAAACCCTACATCCTGCTTGATTAATATTGATGATATGTGTAGTACAAGAGTAGATCTACCACGAGATTGGAGAGGCTAAACCCTAGAAGCTAGCCTATGGTATGATTGTTGTTGTCTATGTTGTCCTTACGGACTAAAACCCTCCGGTTTATATAGACACCAGAGAGGGTTAGGGTTACACAAAGTCGGTTACAATGGTAGGAGATATATATATCCGTATCCCCAAGCTTGCCTTCCACGCCAAGGAAAGTCCTTTCCGGACACGGGACGAAGTCTTCAATCTTGTATCTTCATAGTCCAGGAGTCTGGCTGAAGGTATAATCCGGCTATCCGAACACCCCCTAATCCAGGACTCCCTCAGTCATCATCAACCATCCTCCATCACCAATTTCATGATGCTCACCGCCGTGTGTGAGTAATTCCATCGTAGGCTTGCTGGATGGTGATGGGTTGGATGAGATTTATCATGTAATCGAGTTAGTTTTGTTAGGGTTTGATCCCTAGTATCCACTATGTTCTGAGATTGATGTTGCTATGACCTTGCTATGCTTAATGCTTGTCACTAGGGCCGGAGTGCCATGATTTCAGATCTGAACCTATTATGTTTTCATGAATATATGAGAGTTCTTGATCCTATCTTGTAAGTCTATAGTCACCTACTATGTCTTATGATCCAGCAACCCCGAAGTGACAATAATCGGGACCACTCCCGGTGATGACCTTAGTTTGAGGACTTCATGTATTCACTATGTGTTAATGCTTTGGTCCGGTACTCTATTAAAAGGAGGCCCTAATATCCCTTAGTTTCCAATAGGACCCCGCTGCCACAGGAGGGTAGGACAAAAGATGTCATGCAAGTTCTTTTCCATCAGCACGTATGACTATATTCGGAATACATGCCTACATTACATTGATGAATTGGAGCTAGTTTTGTGTCACCCTATGTTATGACTGTTACATGATGAACCGTGATATGTCTCCAACGTATCTATAATTTTTGATTGCTCCATGCTATATTATCTACTGTTTTGGACATTATTGGGCTTTATTATCCACTTTAATATTATTTTTGGGACTAACCTATTAACCGGAGGCCCATCCCAGAATTGCTATTTTTTTTGCCTATTTTAGGGTTTCGAAGAAAAGGAATATCAAACGGAGTCCAAACGGAATGAAACGTTCGGGAACGTGATTTTTGGAATGAACAAGACCCATGAGATTTGGACCCTACGTCAAGCAACCAACAGGGAGGCCACGAGGTAGGGGCGTGCGCCTACCCCCCCCCCCAGGCGCGCCCTCCACCCTCGTGGGCCCCTTGTTGCTCCACCGACGTACTCCTTCCTCCTATATATACCTACGTACCCCCAAATGATCAGCTACGGAGCTAAAACCCTAATTCCACCACTGTAACTTTTTGTATCCACGAGATCCCATCTTGGGGCCTGTTCCGGAGCTCTGCCGGAGGGGGCATCCATCACGGAGGGCTTCTACATCAACACCATAGCCTCTCCGATGTTGTGTGAGTAGTTTACCTCAGACCTCCGGGTCCATAGTTATTAGCTAGATGGCTTCTTCTCTCTTTTTGGATCTCAATACAATGTTCTACCCCTCTCTTGTGGAGATCTATTCGATGTAATCTTCTTTTTGCGGTGTGTTTGTTGAGACCGATGAATTGTGGGTTTATGATTAAGATTATCTATGAACAATATTTGAATCTTCTCTGAATTCTTTTATGTATGATTGGTTATCTTTGCAAGTCTCTTCGAATTATCAGTTTGGTTTGGCCTACTAGATTGATCTTTCTTGGGAGAAGTGCTTAGCTTTGGGTTCAATCTTGCGGTGTCCTTTCCCAGTGAAAGTAGGGGAAGCAAGGCACGTATTGTATTGTTGCCATTGAGGATAACAAGATTGAGTTTTTATCATATTGCATGAATTTATCCCTCTACATCATGTCATCTTGCTTAAGGTGTTACTCTGTTTTCATGAACTTAATACTCTAGATGCATGCTGGATAGCGGTCGATGAGTGGAGTAATAGTAGTAGATGCAGGCAGGAGTCGGTCTACTTGTCTCGGACGTGATGCCTATACACATGATCATACCTAGATATTCTCATAACTATGCTCAATTCTGTCAATTGCTCAACAGTAATTCATTCACCCACCGTAAAATACTTATGCTCTTGAGAGAAGCCACTAGTGAAACATATGGCCCCTGGGTCTATCTTCATCATATTAATCTTCCAATACTTAGTTATTTCCTTTGCTTTTTACTTTTCTTTTATTTTACTTTGCATCTTTATCCCAAAAATACCAAAAATATTATTCTATCATATCTATCAGATGTCACTCTCGGAAGTGACCGAGAAGGGATTGACAACCCCTTATCGCATTGGTTGCGAGGAGTTATTTGTTTTGTGTAGGTATGATGGACTCGCGCGTAGCCTCCTACTGGATTGATACCTTGGTTCTAAAAAACTAAGGGAAATACTTACGCTACTTTGTTGCATCATCCTTTCCTCTTCAAGGAAATTCAACGCAGTGCTCAAGAGGTAGCACGAAGATTTCTGGCGCCGTTGCCGGGTAGTCTACGCAAAAGTCAACATACCAAGTACCCGTCACAACCCTTATCTCCCGCATTACATTATTTTCCATTTGCCTCTCGTTTTCCTCTCCCCCACTTCACCCTTGCCATTTTATTCGCCCTCTCTCTCTCTATCCTCCCTCTCTTTCTCTATTTGCCTATTTTCGCTTGCTTTTCCCTCGCCATGTCGGAACCAAAAAGAATTGGGGGTTCTCTCACAAGTTCTAGTGCTTTAGACAATCCTGCTATCTTATCTAAACTCATAAATTGGAATGCTATGGAAAAACTTGCCGGAGTTATCAATGAGAACCTTAGTAATTTTGATGAAGATGATTCTGGAATTTTTCGTTATTTACTTGATGAATCTTTGAAAGATGCTTGGGATAGGCTGTTAAGGATCCGGGCTAGCTATGTACCCCAATATCAAATTGAGGTTTACTTAAAAGGCTTTTATGTTGGGCTGCCCGCTTTGTTCAAACAAGTTTTAGATTCTATTTTCGAGGAGGGTTTTCTTGAAGGGGACCCCATAGATACCTATGAGAGGATGAAAACTATATTTGGGCACCCCATTAACGAGAAATCTGAAATCACATCTCTTTTGCTTTCTTACCAAAACGAATCTATTAAAGAGATAAAAGCTAGCCTAGATGCCAATTTCCGCAACATTCTTAATCTTTCTTCTACCATTAATGGACATGTACTTTGTTAAAATATAAAGATTAATTCCATAGATAACAAGTTTGCTCTCTTTTTCCCTAAAGCCAAAGATGGCAATACCTAGATCTATCCTTGGTTTTTATGCCTAGCTAGGGGCGTTAAACGATAGCGCTTGTTGGGAGGCAACCCAATTTTATTTTTATTCCTTGATTTTTTCTCCTGTTTAGTAATAAATAATTTACCTAGTCTCTGTTTTGGTTGTGTTTTTTGTGTTTAATTAGTGTTTGTGCCAAGTAGAACCATTGGGAAGACTTGGGGAAAGTCTTGTTATCTTGCTGTAAAAACAGAAACTTTAGCGCTCACGAGAACTACTGCCATTTTTATTTGTAAAGTGATATTTAGTTAATTATTTTTTCAGATGATTAATAGATAAATTCCTCACGTACATAAATTTATTTTAGAATTTTTGGGGTTCCATATATTGCGCTAGCTACAGATTACTACAGACTGTTCTGTTTTTGACAGATTCTGTTTTTCGTGTGTTGTTTGCTCATTTTGATGAATCTATGGCCAGTAAAATAGTTTATAAACCATAGAGAAGTTGTAATACAGTAGGTTTAACACCAATATAAATAAATAATGAGTTCATTACAGTACCTTGAAGTGGTCTTTTGTTTTCTTTCGCTAACGGAGCTCATGAGATTTTCTACTTTAAGTTTTGTGTTGTGAAGTTTTCAAGTTTTGGGTAAAGATTTGATGGATTATGGAACAAGGATTGGCAAGAGCCTAAGCTTTTGGATGCCCATGGCACCCCCAAGATAATCTAAGGACCCCTAAAATCCAAAGCTTGGGGATGCCCTGGAAGGCATCCCCTCTTTCGTCTACTTCTATCGGTAATTTTACTTGGAGCTATATTTTTATTCACCACATGATATGTGTTTTGCTTGGAGCATCTTGTATGATTTGAGTCTTTGCTTTTTAGTTTACCACAATCATCCTTGCTGTACACACCTTTTGAGAGAGCCATACATGATTTGGAATTTGTTAGAATACTCTATGTGCTTCGCTTATATCATTTGAGTTATATAGTTTTGCTCTAGTACATCACTTATATTTTTTAGAGCACGGTGGTGGAATTGTTTTATAGAAACTATTGATCTCTCGTGATTCACTTATATTATTTTGATAGTATTAAATAGCATGGTAGTTTTCTTAAATAATCGTAATATGCTTGGTATTCAAGAATAGTAATAACTTTCTTATGAGTGTGTTGAATGCTATGAGATGTTTGATGCTTGATAATTGTTTTGAGATATGAATATGGTGATATTAAAGTTGTGCTAGTTTAATAGTTGTGAATTTGAGAAATACTTGTGTTAAAGTTTGTGATTCCCGTAGCATGCACGTATGGTGAACCGTTATGTGATGAAGTCGGAGCATGATTTATTTTTTGATTATCTTCCTTATGAGTGGCGGTCAGGGACGAACGATGGTCTTTTCCTACCAATCTATCCCCCTAGGAGAATGTGCGTAATACTTTGCTTTGAAAACTTGTAGATTTTTGCAATAAGTATATGAGTTCTTTATGACTAATGTTGAGTCCATGGATTATACGCACTTTTCTTCCTTCCACCATTGCTAGCCTCTCTAATACCGCGCACCTTTCACCGGTATCATACACCCACCATATACCTTCCTCAAAACAGCCATCATACCTATCTATTATGGCATTTCCATAGCCATTCCGAGATATATCGCCATGCAACTTTCCACCGTTCCGTTTATTATGACACACTCCATCATTGTCATATTACTTAGCATGATCATGTAGTTGACATCGTATTTGTGGAAAAGCCACCATTCATAATTCTTTCATACATGTCACTCTTGATTCATTGCATATCCCGGTACACCGCCGGAGACATTCATATAGAATCATGTTTTGTTCTAAGTATCGAGTTGTAATTGTTGAGTTGTAAGAAAATAAAAGTGTGATGATCATCATTATTAGAGCATTGTCCCAGTGAGGAAAGGATGATGGAGACTATGATTCCCCCACAAGTCGGGATGAGACTCCGAACAAAAAATAAAAAGGGAAAGAATAGAGGCCATGAAAAAGGAGAAAAGGCCCAAATTAAAAAAATGAGAGAAAAAGAGAGAAGGTACAATGTTACTATCCTTTACCACACTTGTGCTTCAAAGTAGCACCATGATATTCATGATAGAGAGCCTCTCATTTCGTCACTTTCATATACTAGTGGGAATTTTTCATTATAGTACTTGGCTTGTATATTCCAATGATGGGCTTCCCCAAAGTGCCCTAGGTCTTCATGAGCAAGCAAGTTGGATGCACACCCACTTAGTTTCTTTTTTGAGCTTTCATATACTTATAGCTCTAGTGCATCCGTTGCATGGCAATCCCTACTCACTCACATTGATATCTATTGATGGGCATCTCCACAGCCCCCTGATACGCCTAGTTGATGTGAGACTATCTTGTCCCTTTTTGTCTTCTCCACAACCACCATTCTATTCCACATATAGTGTTATATCCATGGCTCACGCTCATGTATTGCGTGAAGATTTAAAAAGTTTGAGAATGTCAAAAGTATGAAACAATTGCTTGGCTTGTCATCGGGGTTGTGCATGATTTAAATACTTTGTGTGGTGAAGATAGAGCATAGCCAGACTATATGATTTTGTAGGGAAAAATTTCTTTGGCGATGTTATTTTGAGAATACATGATTGCATTGTTAGTATGCTTGAAGTATTATTATTTTTATGTCAATATTAAACTTTTATCTTGAATATTTCGGATCTGAATATTCATACCACAATTAAGAAGAATTACATTAAAATTATGCCAAATAGCACTTCACATCAAAAATTATCTTTTTTTATCATTTACCTACTCGAGGACGAGCTAGAATTAAGCTTGGGGAAGCTTGATACGTCTCCAACGTATTTATAATTTTTCATTGCTCCATGCTATATTATCTACTGTTGTGGACATTATTGGGCTTTATTATCCACTTTTATATTATTCTTGGGACTAATCGATTAACCGGAGGCCCATCCCAGAATTTTTGTTTTTTTGCCTATTTTAGGGTTTCAAAGAAAAGGAATATCAAACGGAGTCCAAACGGAATGAAACCTTCGGGAACGTGATTTTTGGAACGAACAAGACCCAGGAGACTTGGACTACGTCAACCAACCAACAGGGAGGCCACGAGGTAGGGGGCGCGCCTACCCCCCCAGGTGCGCCCTCCACCCTCGTGGGCCCCCTGTTGCTCCACCGACGTACTCCTTCCTCCTATATATACCTACGTACCCCCAAACGATCAGATACAGAGCCAAAACCCTAATTCTACCATCGTAACTTTCTGTATCCACGAGATCCCATCTTGGGGCCTGTTCCGGAGCTCTGCTGGAGGGGGCATCCATCACGGAGGGCTCCTACATCAACACCATAGTCTCTCCGATGAAGTGTGAGTAGTTTACCTCAGACCTTCGGGTCCATAGTTATTAGCTAGATGGCTTCATCTCTCTTTCTGGATCTCAATACAATGTTCTCCCCCTCTCTTGTGGAGATCTATTCGATGTAATCTTCTTTTTGCGGTGTGTTTGTTGAGACCGATGAATTGTGTGTTTATGATCAAGATTATCTATGAACAATATTTGAATCTTCTTTGAATTCTTTTATGTATGATTGGTTATCTTTGCAAGTCTCTTCGAATTATCAGTTTGGTTTGGCCTACTAGATTGATCTTTCTTGCAATGGGAGAAGTGCTTAGCTTTGGGTTGAATCTTGTGGTGTCCTTTCCCAGTGACAGTAGGGGAAGCAGGGCACGTATTGTATTGTTGCCATCGAGGATAACAAGATAGGGTTTTTTATCATATTGCATGAATTTATCCATCTACATCATGTCATCTTGCTTAAGGCGTTACTCTGTTTTTATGAACTTAATACTCTAGATGCATGTTGGATAGTGGTCGATGAGTGGAGTAATAGTAGTAGATGCAGGCAGGAGTCGGTCTACTTGTCTCGGATGTGATGCCTATACACATTATCATACCTAGATATTCTCATAACTATGATCAATTCTGTCAATTGCTCAACAGTAATTCGTTGACCCACCGTAAAATACTTATGCTCTTGAGAGAAGGCACTAGTGAAACCTATGGCCCCGGGTCTATCTTCATCATATTAATCTTCCAATACTTAGTTATTTTCTTTGCTTTTTTTCTTTGCTTTTATTTTACTTTGCATCTTTATCACAAAAATACCAAAAATATTATTCTATCATATCTATCAGATCTCACTCTCGTAAGTGACCGTGAAGGGATTGACAACCCCTTATCGCGTTGGTTGCGAGGAGTTATTTGTTTTGTGCAGGTATGAGGGACTCGTGCGTAGCCTCCTACTGGATTGATACCTTGGTTCTCAAAAACTGAGGGAAATACATACGCTACTTTGCTGCATCATCCTTTCCTCTTTAAGGAAATCCAACGCAGTGCTCAAGTGGTAGCAAACCGCATCCGGCATAATTCTCTATCACCGATCCATTGCCTACGAGCTTTCCAGATATTGTTCTTCGCTTATTTACTTTTCCGTTGCTATTGTTATCATCACTACAAAACACCAAAATATTACTTTTGCTACCGCTATCTTTTACCACCGTTACCACTATTATCATATTACTTTGATACTAAACACTTTCCTGCAGATATTAAGTTTCCAAGTGTGGTTGAATTGACAACTCAGCTGCTAATACTTGAGAATATTGTTTGGCCCCCCTTGTGTCGAATCAATAAATTTGGGTTGAATACTCTACCCTCGAAAACTGTTGTGATCCCCTATACTTGTGGGCTATCAAGACTATTTTTTGGCGCCGTTGCCAGGGAGCATAGCTCTATTCTTTGAGTCACTTGGGATTTATATCTGCTTATCATTATGAAGAACTTGAAAGATCCAAGAACCAAGATTTATCCCTCAACTACGAGGGGAGGTAAGGAACTGCCATCTATCTCTGCACTTGATTCACCTTTTGTATTGAGTAAGCTTGTGACACCTAAACCTGCTTCTGCTATTAATTCTGATATGTCACATGTTATTGATGATGCCACTTCTGCTATGCATGATACTTATGATGAAACTACTTCTATGCTTGATACCACTGTGCCACTTGGTGAATTTCTTGATGAACAACTTGCTAGGGCTAGAGAGAATGAAATTATTGAAACTGATAATATTGATGAAAGTGATGATGAAGATTCTCCCCCTAGATATGAATTACCTATTGTGCGTGAGGGCTATATTATGGACGAAGAAACTGCTAGAGATTTTCTTGTTTGCAATGATAGGAGCGATCATAAGAAATTATTAGCTAAGCTGAAACAAAAAACTCTGAATGCTAGAATGAAATATGATCCTGCTTATGCTACTTCACCTATCTTTGTTACTGATAAGGATTATTAATTCTCTGTCGACCCTGAGATAATTACTTTAGTTGAATCTGATCCTTTCTATGGCTATGAATCTAAAACTGTTGTGGCACATCTTACTAAATTAAATGATATAGCCACCCTATTCACTAATGATAAGAAAACTCGCTATTATTATATCCGTAAATTATTTCCGTTCTCATTAAAGGGTGATGCTAAGACATGGTTTGATTCTCTTGATCCTGTTTGTGTGTGTAGTACTCGGGATATGATTTATTACTTCTCTGCTAAATATTTCCCCGCTCATAAGAAACAAGCTGCTTTAAGGGAAATATATAATTTTGTGCAAATTGAAGAGGAGAATCTCCCACAAGCTTGGGGGAGGCTTCTCCAATTACTTAATGCTTTGCCTGATCATCCACTTAAGAAAAATGAAATACTTGATATCTTTTATAATGGACTAACCGATGCTTCCAGAGACCACCTGGGTAGTTGTGCTGGTTGTGTTTTCAGGGAAAGAACACTAGATGAAGCTGAAATTCTATTGAATAATATGTTGACTAATGAAAATAATTGGACACTTCCTGATCCAATTCCTGAACCAACTCCCAAGCCAACTCCGAAGAAAAGGGGTATTCTATTTCTCAGTCCTGAAGATATGCAAGAGGCAAAGAAATCTATGAAAGAAAAAGGTATTAAAGCTGAAGATGTTAAGAATTTACCTCATATTGAAGAAATACATGGTCTTAATTTACCACCAGTTGAAGAAATACATGGTCTTGATCCATCACCTATTGAGAAACACATGGTCTTGATAACCCGACACACGTAGTAAAGGTAAATTCTCTCTATAGATATGATAAAGCTGAAATCCCATTTACTAAGTTTGCTAGCCCATGCTTGGATGAGTTTGATGACTTTATGGTTAAACAAGAAGACTTCAATGCTTACTTTGGTAGGGAATGAAAATGCAATTCTAATATGCTTGAACACTTGGGTGATTATATGGCTAATATTAAAGGTGAACTTAAACTTATAAGTAAACATGCTTCTATGGTTACCACTCAAGTAGAACAAGTACTTAAAGATCAGAATGATTTGCTCAAATAGTAAAAATAATGATAATGCTGTTAGAGTTATGACTAGAGGTGGTAAAACAACTCAGGAACCCTTGTATCCTGAGGGCCATCCTAAGAGAATTGAGCAAGATTCTTAGAGAAATAATATTGACGCACCTAGTCCTTCTAAGAGGAAGAAAAAGAAAAATGATAGGACTTTGCATGCTTCTAGTGAACCTGTTGTTGACACACCTGAGAATCCCATTGATATTTCTATTTCTGATGCTGAAACACAATCTGGTAATGAGCATGAACCTAGTGAAAATGTTAATGATGATGTTCATGTCAATGCTCAACCTAGCAATAATAATGATGTAGAGATTGAACCTGCTGTTGATCTTGATAACCCACAATCAAAGAATCAACGTTACGATAAGAAAGACTTTGTTGCTAGGAAGCACGGTAAGGAAAGAGTACCATGGGTTCAGAAACCCATGCCTTTTCCTCCTAAAACATCCAAGAAAAAGGATGATGAGGATTTTGAGCGCTTTGCTAAAATGATTAGACCTATCTTTTTGCGTATGCGTTTGACTGATATGCTTATAATGAATCCTTATGCTAAATATATGAAAGATATTGTTACTAATAAAAGAAAGATACCGGAAGCTAAAATTTCCACCATGCTTGCTAATTATACTTTTAAGGGTGGAATACCTAAGAAACTAGGAGATCCCGGAGTACCAACTATACCATGCTCCATTAAAAGAAACTATGTTAAAACTGCTTTATGTGATCTTGGAGCCGGTGTTAGTGTTACGCCTCTCTCTTTATATCGTAGACTTGATTTGAATAAATTGACACCTACTGAAATATCTTTGCAAATGGCTGACAAATGAACTGCTATACATGTCGGTATTTGTGAGGATGTGCCTGTTGTGGTTGCAAACGTTACTATTTTAACGGACTTTGTTATTCTTGATATTCCCAAGGACGATAGTATGTCTATTCTTCTTGGAAGACCCTTTTTGAATACTGCAGGGGCTGTTATTGATTGCACCAAAGGCAATGTCACTTTTCATGTTAATGGTAATGAGCATACGGTACACTTTCCGAGGAAACAACTTCAAGTCCACAGTATCAACTCTATTGGAAAAATTCCATCAATTATTTTTGGAGGTTTTGAATTTCCTCTTCCTACTGTCAAGAAGAAATATGATATTCTCATTGTTGGGGATGTGCATATCCCCGTTGAGGTAACCTAGTGTTATTTGAAAATTCTCCGGTTACTCGGAATGAGTTTGTTAACAAGACCTGATCAACCTTGTTAGTGGATTCCTTTTGATGAGCATGAGATGGATGAATTTAGAAAACACAACTCTCTGTGCCCTCTTTTTCCTTTTTGTTATTTAGTTGAAATAAAGCAAAAATAGTATATTCTGTCTGTCTTCTGAATTATCAATGCAATAAAATACCCCGAAAATAAAAGTTCTCCAAATGCCCTAAAATTTAAATATGATTTTTTCTGAAATATTTGAGAATATCTGGCACTGAGAACACAGCAGGGGGAGAAAGCACTTGGCCACGAGGGTGGAGGGCGCGCCCTACCCCCCTGGGCGCGCCCCTCTATCTCGTGGGCCCATGGTGGCTCCCCTCCACTTATTCCAGCTACCACACACTCCATCTTCCTCCCACAAAAATCACCAACCAGCTCAAACCCGAGTCCAAGCTCATTTTGCTTCCATTTTCGATCTCCTTGCTCAAAGCACCTCTCAAAAAACTGCTTTGGGGGATTGTTCCTTGGTATGTGACTCCTCCAATGGTCCAATTAGTTTTTGTTCTAGTGCTTTATTCATTGCGTATTTTTGCTGCTTAGGTGACCCTGTTCTTGAGCTTGCATGTCAAATTTATGTGGTCAAAAGTAGTTTTGATGCATGATATTGCCTCTAGGCACTTGTAGGAGTAGTTGCTATCAATATTGTTGAGTTTGGTTCACTTTTATTTTGAAGTTACTAAAAATTTCAAAAAATTTCAGAAAAAGATGAAGAGATTTTTGAGGGGCTCATCAAGCCGAAGCTTGAAGGATAAGCAAAGTGAGGAGGATAAGAGGCCCAAATATAACCTTCTTTGCACCGCGGAGGTTCGACCATGTGAATGGCCTTGTGATGATTTCTTGAGAGCAGCCGGGATTTTTGATGATTTCTATGTATTGGCTGAGAATGCAGGCCTCACTGCCTTCCTCCACGACCAACGCGAACAGTATCTCTTACTCACCAATATCTTTGTGCAAAACTTTCATTTCCATGCTAGGAGCTCACCACCTATGGTGGAATTTTATTTATATGATGAGCATAAGGAGATGTCACTTCATGATTTTTGTCGGGTTTGTTTGATCCCTTTCGAGGGCAGCGTAGAGGAACCACATCGTGACGATGTGGATGGGTTTATTGATACCATCACTATAGGGGAAACGAGGAAGGTTTTCGACGAATGAATTACTAGCATACACTTTCTTGTTCTACATTACTTTGCTATATTTGCTAGTAGATGCTTAATTGGGCGCGGAAACTGTGGAAACCTGAGTGCCCCTGATATTGTTATTTTGTGCCATGCCTTATTTCGTGATGACACATTCAGTATGGGCGCTATTGTTGCAAAGCGGTTAAATCTTAACCGTACTAAGGGCCCCGTCCTTGGAAGCATCTTCGCCTCGCGCCTCACTACACACTTTAACATACCTATTAGGCATTATGAGAAGGAATAGAAGTTTCTGCTTCCTGTTTATCTAGATTATAAGAGTATGGTAGCACATGATTTTATTGTTAAGAATAGGGAAAAGGTGCTTAAGTACAAATTAATATTTGGTAAAAATCATCATGAGACTATTACCTTGCCTGCTCCTTCCTTGTTTGATTTATCTGCAGGCAAGTACCTTGTTCCGTTGGAGGCCATTCACGCCTACCGGAACCCTACATCAGCTATAGAGCCAGAGCCGGAACCACAATTTGATCCTCCATGACAGTCTGATTACCAGTGGGATCCGGAGGTGATTGCCAACCAGTGGCAATCCGAGGCTTCTTCACAGTACGACCCCAACTATTACTTTGGATATCCGCCAGGCCGGCCGTGGCCATAGACCAACTTAGGCCAAAAGCCTAAGCTTGGGGGAGTACGTATTTCTCACCGACATTACATTCATGTTCACACACTCATTGCTAGTTGTCGGTGCTCATACTTTTTCATTGTATCATCCATGCTATTTTATTTTCCTTTTTATGCTTTCTTCTTGAGTGTTTAATAAACCTTAAGAAAAACAAAAAAAAATTATTTGTAGCTTTTAATTAGTTTACTTTACATGCTTGTAGTAGTAATTAAAAAGAAAACGCAAAAATATTTCTCGTTCTTCTTTTGTTTGTTGGGAGCTTTCCCGTGTAAATAGTTTTATTTTTTTTCTTGTTCTTTGGGGGTCGAGAGGAGATGACATTAATTAAAATGTTAAAATGGCTCTCATATGCATTATTGTTGATCTAACTAAGAGTCCATATTACCTTGTCTTCTCTCTTGAATTGAATGCTTGTAGATTCCAGCTTAGTCCAATGCACATGCACTATTATTATTATCCACACTATTCTGTCGTGCAAGTGAAAGCAATAATGACGATATATCATGAACTTATTGAGATGAGAAAAGCTGGTATGAACTTGACCTCTCTTGTTTTTGTAAATATGATTGTTTCATCATTCCTGATTCAACCTATTATGAATAAACATGTTTGCAATGACAATTAGAGATTATAGTTGCTTATGCCATGCTTAATTAGCTAGGATCTTATAATGGTTTACCTTGCGTGCCAACATGCTATTAAAATGGTTGTGATGTGGTATGATAGGGTGGTACCCTCTTTTGAACGATTCAAGTGGCTTGACTTGGCACATGTTCATGCATGTAGTTGAAACAAAATCAACATAGCCTCTACAATATTTATGTTCATGGTGCATTATATCCTACTCATGCTTGCATTCGGTGTTGATTAATTTTAATGCATGTTCATGACTGTTGTCGCTCTCTAGCTGATCGCTTCCCAGTCTTTTTCTAGACTTCGCCTGTACTAAGCGGGAATACTGCTTGTGCATCCAATTCCATAAACCCCAAAGTTATTCCATATGAGTCCACCATACCTACCTATATACGGTACCTGCCATTCCAAGTAAATTTGTATGTGCCAAACTCTAAACCTTCAAATAAACATTCTATTTTGTATGCTCGAATAGCTCAAGTATCAACTAGGGCTGTCCGTATGTTCCATGTTAGGTGGGTTATTCTCAAGAGGAGTGGACTCCGCTCCTCACTCACGAGAAAATGGCTGGTCACCGGTATGCCCAATCCCATGATTTATGCAAATCAAATCAAAATAATTGCAAACAAAACTCCCCCGGGACTGTTGTTAGTTGGAGGCACTCGTTGTTTCGAGAAAGCCATGGATTGATGCTTGTTGGTGGAGGCGGAGTATAAACTTTACCATTCTGTTTGGGAACCGCCCATAATGTGTGTAGCATGGAAGATATCGCCATCTTTTGGTTGTTATGTTGACAATGAAAGTATACCGCTCAAAATATTATTCATATCTATTTCAAAACCGAGCTCTGGCAGATCTACAAATCCCTGCTTCCCTCTGCGAAGGGCCTATCTATTTACTTTTATGCTGAGTCATCATCCTCTTATTAAAAAGCACCAGTTGGAGAGCACGACTGTCATTTGCATTCATTACTGTTAGTTTACATTGAGTATGACTTGACTGGATCTCTTTTACCATGAATTACAATGTCTAGTCAGTCCTTGATCTTTAAAGGTGCTCTGCATTTATGTTTTGCGGTCTCAGAAAGGGCTAGCGAGATACCATCCCCTTATATCATATCATGATTTTTTTGAGAAAGTGTTGTCATCCGAGATTTATTATTATTGCTCGCTAGTTGATTATGTCATTGATATGATCAAACATGAGACCTAAATGTTATTGTGACTATGGTTAGTTCATAATCTTTGCTGAAAGCTTGAATGCTGGCTTTACATGTTTACAACAACAAGAGCAAATAGATTTTGTAAAAGTTTTTCTTTATCACTTTTAGTTTATCAACTAAATTGCTTGAGGACAAGCAAAGGTTTAAGCTTGGGGGAGTTGATACGTCTCCATCATACCTACTTTTCCGAACACTTTTGCCCTTGTTTTGGACTCTAACTTGCATGATTTGAATGGAACTAACCCGGACTGACGCTGTTTTCAGCAGAATTGCCATAGTGTTATTTATGTGCAGAAATAAAAATTCTCAGAATGACCTGAAAATCAACGGAGAATTATTTTGCAATATATAAAAAATACTGGAAGGAAGATCCACGTCAGGGCGGCCTCCACCTATCCACGAGGGTTGGGGGCGCGCCCCCTGCCTCGTGGGCCCCCTGACGCTCCACCGACCTCAACCCTGACTCCATATATTCACTTTCGGGGAGAAAAAATCCAGGGAGAAGGATTCATCGTGTTTTACGACACGGAGCCGGCGCCAAGCCCTAAACTCTCTCGGGAGGGCTGATCTAAAGTCCGTTCGGGGCTCCGGAGAGGGGAATCCGTCGCCATCGTCATCATCAACCATCCTCTATCACTAATTTCATGATGCTCACCACCGTGCGTGAGTAATTCCATCATAGGCTTGTTGGACGGTGATGCGTTGGATGAGATTTATCATGCAATCGAGTTAGTTTTGTTAAGGTTTGATCCCTAGTATCCACTATGTTCTGAGATTGATGTTGCTATGACTTTGCTACGCTTAATGCTTGTCACTAGGGCCCGAGTGCCATGATTTCAGATCTGAACCTATTATGTTTTCATGAATATATGAGAGTTCTTGATCCTATCTTGTAAGTCTATAGTCACCTACTATGTGTTATGATCCGGCAACCCTGAACTGACAATAATCGGGACCACTCCCGGTGATAACCGTAGTTTGAGGAGTTCATGTATTCACTATGTGTTGATGCTTCGGTCTGGTACTCTATTAAAAGGAGGCCTTAATATCCCTTAGTTTCCAATAGGACCCCGCTGCCACGGAAGGGTAGGACAAAAATGTCATGCAAGTTCTCCATCAGCACATATGACTATATTTGGAATACATGCCTACATTACATTGATGAATTGGAGCTAGTTCTATGTCACCCTATGTTATGACGTTACATGATGAACCACATCTGGCATAATTCTCTATCACCGATCCATTGCCTACGAGCTTTCCATATATTGTTCTTCGCTTATTTACTTTTCCGTTGCTATTGTTATCATCACTACAAAACACCAAAAATATTACTTTTGCTACCGTTACCTTTCACCACCGTTACCACTACTATCATATTACTTTGCTACTAAACACTTTGCTGCAGATATTAAGTTTCCAGGTGTGGTTGAATTGATAACTCAACTACTAATACTTGAGAATATTCTTTGGCTCCCCTTGTGTCGAATCAATAAATTTGGGTTGAATACTCTATCCTCGAAAACTGTTGCAATCCCCTATACTTGTGGGTTGTCACCCTAGAATTGAAAATTCTCACGTAAGGAATTTGTATCTTGTACTTCTCAAAAATCTTCCCATGGAGTGTTGTTGGACCAAGTCCAGGTTCTTCTCTTAGCCAATCCAATATAGCATTTGCCACCCACCTAGTTTTTGCTAGCTTCGTTTTGGCCTTCCCCCCTCCCCCTCCAGGTGGACAGGTGTGCTTGTGTTGGTTTTTCTTTGTCTAAAACAAAATAAAAGGATAAAAAACAGTTAAGAAACCTTACTCAATGATCTGAAACTAAATTACTAACTCAACTTGGATTACCTGAATATATTTGCTCTTTCTCATATGAGATGCATGCAACTTCCACTTACACCTAGGATATGGACAAAAATATGTGAACCTTGCTGGCTCACTCCTTTTAATCTTATAGGTGTTTTCAGATATAACGCACCATGTTGTCACTGCATTCCGACAGTCCACCATTGATTGGAAAATGGTACCTACACTAAGCTCAGGTTTTTCCCTGTTCCACTCAATTGTTGGCATGTCATCACCATCGTATTCATCCCCGATAAAGTTGTCCATGTTCTCCACCTTCTCTTCATCGTCAGTGTCACCAAACCTAGCTTGGATGATGGGCTCCTCTGTATATTCATCATCCACTTCTTGCTGACTGGCTACATTGACCAGTTCAGGAAACATCATCTCGCCTTCATCATCATTTGTAGGCACTACCTCGTCAGGTTCTGCATCTTCTTCTACACCAACCGCAGAAGGTACATGAGAAGCAGCAGCTGAATCGGAACCAGAATTGGCAGCAGGCATGTTGTGGCTCCATGAACCACTTGCTTTACTTGGTGTCGACCTACAAGGAGTCTCGGGGTGCTAGCTGTCGGGGAACGTAGTAATTTCAAAAAATTTCCTACGCACACGCAAGATTATGGTGAATCATAGCAACGAGGGGGGAGAGTGTGATCTACGTACCCTCGTAGACCGACAGCGGAAGCGTTATGACAACGCGGTTGATGTAGTCGTACGTCTTCATGGCCCGACCGATCAAGTACCGAAACTACGGCACCTCCGAGTTTTAGCAGACGTTCAGCTCGATGACGATCCCCGGACTCCGATCCAGCAAAGTGTCGGGGAAGAGTTTCATCAGCATGACGGCGTAGTGATGATCTTGATGTACTACCGTCGCAGGGCTTCGCCTAAGCACCGCTACAATATTATCGAGGATTATGGTGGAAGGGGCACCACACACGGCTAAGAATATGATCACGTGGATCAACTTGTGTGTCCATGGGGTGCCCCCTGCCCCTGTATATAAAGGAGCAAGGGGGAGGAGGCCGGCCCTAGGAGGGGCGCGCCAGGGAGTAGGATTCCTACTCCTAGTTGGAGTAGGTTTCCTCCTTTCCTAGTCCAACTAGGAGAAGGGGGGAAAGGGGGGAAGAGGGGAAGGAAGGGAGAGAGGGGCCGCGCCCCAAACCCCTTGTCCAATTCGGACTGGGCTTGGGAGGGGCGCGCGCCACCTCCTGGTCCTTCCCACTAAGGCCCATTAAGGCCCATTGCTTCTTCCTCGTATTCCCGTAACTCTCCGGTACCTCCGAAAATACCCGAATCACTCGGAACCTTTCCGATGTCCGAATATAGTCGTCCAATATATCGATCTTTACGTCTCGACCATTTCGAGACTCCTCCTCATGTCCCCGATCTCATCCGGGACTTCGAACTCCTTCGGTACATCAAAACTCATAAACTCATAATATAACTGTCATCGAAACCTTAAGCGTGCGGACCCTACGGGTTCGAGAACAATGTAGACATGACCGAGACACGTCTCCGGTCAATAACCAATAGCGGAACCTGGATGCTCATATTGGCTCCCACGTATTCTACGAAGATCTTTATCGGTCAGACCGCATAACAACATACGTTGTTCCCTTTGTCATCGGTATGTTACTTGCCCAAGATTCGATCGTCGGTATCTCAATACCTAGTTCAATCTCGTTACCGGCAAGTCTCTTTACTCATTTCGTAATACATCATCTCGCAACTAACTCATTAGTTACAATGCTTGCAAGGCTTATGTGATGTGCATTATCGAGAGGGCCCAGAGATACCTCTCCGACAATCGGAGTGACAAATCCTAATCTCGAAATACGCCAACCCAACATGTACCTTTGGAGACACTTGTAGAGCTCCTTTATAATCACCCAGTTACGTTGTGACGTTTGGTAGCACACAAAGTGTTCCTCCGGCAAACGGGAGTTACATAATCTCATAGTCATAGGAACATGTATAAGTCATGAAGAAAGCAATAGCAACATACTAAACGATCGGGTGCTAAGCTAATGGAATGGGTCATGTCAATCACATCATTCTCCTAATGATGTGATCCCGTTAATCAAATAACAACTCTTTGTCTATGGTTAGGAAACATAACCATCTTTGATTAATGAGCTAGTCTAGTAGAGGCATACTAGTGACACTCTGTTTGTCTATGTATTCACACTTGTATTATGTTTTCGGTTAATACAATTCTAGCATGAATAATAAACATTTATCATGAAATAAGGAAATAAATAATAACTTTATTATTGCCTCTAGGGCATATTTCCTTCAGTCTCCCACTTGCACTAGAGTCAATAATCTATTTCACATTGCCATGTGATTTAACACCAATAGTTCACATCATTATGTGACCAACACTCAAAGGGTTTACTAGAGTCAATAATCTAGTTCACATCGCTATGTCATTAACACCCAAAGAGTACTAAGGTGTGATTATGTTTTGCCTGTGAGAGAAGTTTAGTCAACGGGTCTGCCATATTCAGATCCGTATGTATTTTGCAAATTTCTATGTCAACAATGCTCTGCACGGAGCTACTCTAGCTAATTGCTCCCACTTTCAATATGCATCCAGATTGAGACTTAGAATCATCTGGATCAGTGTCAAAGTTTGCATCGATGTAACCTTTTACGACGAACCTTTTGTCACCTCCATAATCGAGAAACATATCCTTATTCTACTAAGGATAATTTTCACCGCTGTCCAGTGATCTACTTCCTAGATTACTATTGTATTCCCTCGCTTAACACAGTGTAGGGTATAGAACAGATCTGGTACACAGCATGGCATACTTTATAGAATCTATGGCTGAGGCATAGGGAATGACTTTCATTCTCTTTCTATCTTCTGTCGTGGTCGGGCTTTGAGTCTTACTCAATTTCACACCTTGCAACACAGGCAAGAACTCTTTCTTTGACTGTTCCATTTTGAACTACTTCAAAATCTTGTCAAGGTATGTACTCATTGAAAAAACTTATCAAGCGTCTTGATCTATCTCTATAGATCTTGATGCTCAATATGTAAGCAGCTTCACCAAGGTTTTCTTTGAAAAAATCCTTTCAAACACTCCTTTATGCTTTGCAGAATAATTCTACATTATTTCCGATCAACAATATGTCATTCACATATACTTATCAGGAATGTTGTAGTGCTCCCACTCACTTTCTTGTAAATATAGGCTTCACCGCAAGTCTGTATAAAACTATATGCTTTGATCAACTTATCAAAGCGTATATTCCAACTCCGAGATGCTTGCACCAGTCCATAGATGGATCGCTGGAGCTTGCATATTTAGTTAACACCTTTAGGATCGACAAAACCTTCTAGTTGCATCGTATACAACTCTTCTTTAATAAATCCATTAAGGAATGCAGTTTTGTTTATCCATTTGCCAGATTTCATAAAATGTGGCAATTGCTAACATGATTTGGACAGACTTAAGCATAGATACGAGTGAGAAACTCTCATCGTAGTCAACACCTTGAACTTGTCGAAAACCTTTTGCGACAAGTCTAGCTTTGTAGATAGTAACACTACTATCAGCGTCCGTCTTCCTCTTGAAGATCCATTTAATCTCAATGGCTCGCTGATCAATGGGTAAGTCAATCAAAGTCCATACTTTGTTCTCATACATGGATCTCATCTCAGATTTCATGGCCTCAAGCCATTTCGCGGAATCTGGGCTCATCATCGCTTCCTCATAGTTCATAGGCTCGTCATGGTCAAGTAACATGACCTCCAGAACAGGATTACCGTACCACTCTGGTGCGGATCTCACTCTGGTTTGCCTACGAGGTTCGGTAGCAACTTGATCTGAAGTTACATGATCATCATCATTATCTTCCTCACTATTTGGTGTAGTAGTCACAGGAACAGATTTCTGTGATGAACTACTTTCCAATAAGGGAGCAGGTACAGTTACCTCATCAAGTTCTACTTTCCTCCCACTCACTTCTTTCGAGAGAAATTCCTTCTCTAGAAAGGATCCATTCAAAGCAATGAATATCTTGCCATCGGATCTGTGATAGAAGGTGTACCCAACATTTTCTTTTGGGTATCCTATGAAGAAGCACTTCTCCGATTTGGGTTTGAGCTTATCAGGTTGAAACTTTTTCACATAAGCATTGCAACCTCAAACTTTAAGAAACAACAGCTTAGGTTTCTTGCTAAACCATAGTTCATACGGTGTCATCTCAACGGATTTAGATGGTGCCCTATTTAACGTGAATGTAGCTATCTCTAATGCATAACCCCAAAACGATAGTGGTAGATCGGTGAGAGACATCATAGATCGCACCATATCTAATAAAGTACGGTTATGACGTTAGGACACACCATTACATTGTGGTGTTCCAGGTGGCGTGAGTAGTGAAACTATTTCACATTGTTTTTAACTAAAGGCCAAACTCGTAACTCAGATACTCTTCTCTACGATCAGATCGTAGAAACTTTATTTTCTTGTTACGATTATTTTTCACTTCACTCTGAAATTCTTTGAACTTTTCAAATGTTTCAGACTTATGTTTCATCAAGTAGATATACTCATATCTGCTCAAATCATCTGTGAAGATCAGAAAATAATGATACCTGTCACGAGCCTCAATATTCATCGGACCACACACATCAGTATGTATGATTTCCAACAAATCCGTTGCTCGCTCCATTGTTCCGAAGAACAGAGTCTTAGTCATCTTGCCCATGAGGCATGGTTCGCAAGCATCATCTGATTCATAATCAAGTGATTCCAAAAGCCCATCAGCATGGAGTTTCTTCATGCGCTTTACACCAATATGACCTAAACGGCAGTGCCACAAATAAGTTGCACTAGCATTATTAACTTTGCATCTTTTGGTTTCAATATTATGATTATGTGTATCACTACGATCGAGATCCAATGAACTATTTTCATTGGGTGTGTAACCATATAAGGTTTTATTCATGTAAACAGAACAACAATTTATTCTCTTACTTAAATGAATAACCGTATTACAATAAACATGATCAAATCATATTCATGCTCAACGCAAACACCAAATAACACTTATTTAGGTTCAACACTAATCCCAAAATTATAGGGAGTGTGTGATGATGATCATATCAATCTTGGAACCACTTCCAACACACATCGTCACTTCACCCTTAACTACTCTCTGTTTATTCTGCAACTCCCGTTTCGAGTTACTAATCTTAGCAACTGAACTAGTATCAAATACCGAGGGGTTGTTATAAACACTAGTAAAGTACACATCAATAACATGTATATCAAATATACTTATGTTCACTTTGCCATCCTTCTTATCCGCCAATCACTTGGGGTAGTTCCGCTTCCAGTGACCAGTCCCTTTGCAGTAGAAGCACTTAGTCTCAGGCTTAGGACCAGACTTGGGCTTCTTCACTTGAGCAGCAACTTGCTTGCTGTTCTTCTTGAAGTTCCCCTTCTTCCCTCTGCCCTTTTCTTGAAACTAGTGGTCTTGTCTACCATCAACACTTGATGTTTTTCTCAATTTCTACCTTCGTCAATTTTAGCATTACGAAGAGCTTGGGAATCGTTTCCGTTATCCCTTGCATATTATAGTTCATCACGAAGTTCTACTAACTTGGTGATGGTGACTAGAGAATTCTGTCAATCACTATTTTATCTGGAAGATTAACTCCCACTTGATTCAAGCGATTGTAGTACCCATACAATCTGAGCACATGCTCACTGCTTGAGCGATTCTCCTCCATCTTTTAGCTATAGAACTTGTTGGAGACTTCATATCTCTCAACTCGGGTATTTGCTTGAAATATTAAATTCAACTCCTAGAACATCTCATATGGTCTATGACGTTCAAAACGTCTTTGAAGTCCCGATTCTAAGCCGTTAAGCATGGTGCACTAAACTATCAAGTAGTCATCATATTGAGCTAGCCAAACATTCATAATGTCTGCATCTGCTCCTGCAATAGGTCTTTCACCTAGCGGTGCATCAAGGACATAATTCTTCTGTGCAGCAATGAGGATAAACCTCAGATCACGGATCCAATCCGCATCATTGCTATTAACATCTTTCAACATAATTTTCTCTAGGAACATACCAAAATAAACACAGGCAAGCAACAACGCGAGCTATTGATCTACAACATGATTTGCAAAATACTACCAGGACTAAGTTCATGATAAATTTAAGTTCAATATAATCATATTACTTAAGAACTCCCACTTAGATAGACATCCCTCTAATCCTATAAGTGATCACGTGATCCAAATCAACTAAACCATGTCCGATCATCACGTGAGATGGAGTAGTTTCATTGGTGAACATCACTATGTTGATCATATCTACTATATGATTCACGCTTGACCTTTCAGTCTCCGTGTTTCGAGGCCATATCTGTATATGCTTGGCTCGTCAAGTATAACCTGAGTATTCCGCGTGTGCAACTGTTTTGCACCCGTTGTATTTGAACGTAGAGCCTATCACACCCGATCATCACGTGGTGTCTCAGCACGAAGAACTTTCGCAACGGTGCATACTCAGGGAGAACACTTCTTGATAATTAGTGAGAGATCATCTTAAAATGCTACCGTCAAACTAAGCAAAATAAGATGTATAAAAGATAAACATCATATGCAATCAAAATATGTGACATGATATGGCCATCATCATCTTGCGCCTTTGATCTCCATCTCCAAAGTACTGTCATGATCTCTATCGTCACCGGCATGACACCATGATCTTCATCATCTTGATCTATATCACTGTGTCATCACACGGTCGTCTCGCCAACTATTGCTCTTGCAACTATTGCTATCGCATAGCGATAAAGTAAAGCAATTATTTGGCGCTTGCATCTTAAGCAATAGAGAGACAACCATACGGCTTTTGCCAGTTGCCGATAACTTTAACAAAACATGATCATCTCATACAACAACTTATATCTCATCACGTCTTGACCATATCACATCACAACATGCCCTGCAAAAACAAGTTAGACGTCCTCTACTTTGTTGTTGCAAGTTTTACGTGGCTGCTACGGGCTTAAGCAAGAACCAATCTTACCTACGCATCAAAAACCACAACGATAGTTTGTCAAGTTGGTGCTGTTTTAACCTTCGCAAGGACCGGGCGTAGCCACACTCGGTTCAACTAAAGTTGGAGAAACTGACACCTGCCAGCCACCTGTGTGCAAAGCACGTCGGTAGAACCAGTCTCGCGTAAGCGTACGCGTAATGTCGGTCCGGGCCGGTTCATCCAACAATACCGCTGAACCAAAGTATGACATGCTGGTAAGCAGTATGACTTATATCGCCCACAACTCACTTGTGTTCTACTCGTGCACATAACATCAACACATAAAACCTAGGCTCTGATACCACTGTTGGGGAACGTAGTAATTTCAAAAAAATTCCTACGCACACGCAAGATCATGGTGATGCATAGCAAAAAGAGGGGAGAGTGTGATCTACGTACCCTCGTAGACCGACAGCGGAAGCGTTATGACAACGCAGTTGATGTAGTCGTACATCTTCACGGCCCGACCGATCAAGTACCGAAACTACGACACCTCCCAGTTTTAGCACACTTTCAGCTCGATGACGATCCCCGGACTCCGATCCAGCAAAGTGTCGGGGAAGAGTTCCGTCAGCACGACGGCATGGTGACGATCTTGATGTACTACCGTCGCAGGGCTTCGCCTAAGCACCACTACAATATTATCGAGGATTATGGTGGAAGGGGGCACCGCACACGGCTAAGAATATGATCACGTGGATCAACTTGTGTGTCCATGGGGTGTCCCCCTGCCCCCGTATATAAAGGAGCAAGGGGGAGGAGGCCGGCCCTAGGAGGGGCGCGCCAGGGAGTAGGATTCCTACTCCTAGTTGGAGTAGGTTTCCTCCTTTCCTAGTCCAACTAGGAGAAGGGGGGAAAGGGAGAAGAGGGGAAGGAAGGGAGAGAGGGGCCGCGCCCCAAACCCCTTGTCCAATTCGGACTGGGCTTGGGAGGGGCGCGCGCCACCTCCTGGTCCTTCCCACTAAGGCCCATTAAGGCCCATTGCTTCTTCCTCGTATTCCCGTAACTCCCCGGTACCTCCGAAAATATCCGAATCACTTGGAACCTTTTCGATGTCCGAATATAGCTGTCCAATATATCATTCTTTATGTCTCGACCATTTCAAGACTCCTCGTCATGTTCGTGATCACATCCGGGACTCCGAAATAACTTCGGTACATCAAAACTCATAAACTCATAATATAACTGTCATCGAAACCTTAAGCGTGCGGACCCTACGGGTTCGAGAACAATGTAGACATGACCGAGACACGTCTCCGGTCAATAACCAATAGCGGAACCTGGATGCTCATATTGGCTCCTACATATTCTATGAAGATCTTTATCGGTCAGACCGCATAACAACATACGTTGTTCCCTTTGTCATCGGTATGTTACTTGCCCGAGATTCGATCATCGTATCTCAATAACTAGTTCAATCTCGTTACCGGCAAGTCTCTTTACTTGTTTCGTAATACATCATATCGCAACTAACTCATTAGTTGCAATGCTTGCAAGGCTTATGTGATGTGCATTACCGAGAGGGCCCAGAGATACCTCTCCGACAATCGGAGTGACAAATCCTAATCTCGAAATACGCCAACCCAACATGTACCTTTGGAGACACCTGTAGAGCTCCTTTATAATCACCCAGTTACGTTGTGACGTTTGGTAGCACACAAAGTGTTCCTCCGGCAAACGGGAGTTGCATAATCTCATAGTCATAGGAACATGTATAAGTCATGAAGAAAGCAATAGCAACATACTAAACGATCGGGTGCTAAGCTAATGGAATGGGTCATGTCAATCACATCATTCTCCTAATGATGTGATCCCGTTAATCAAATAACAACTCTTTGTCTATGGTTAGGAAACATAACCATCTTTGATTAACGAGCTAGTCTAGTGGAGGCATACTAGTGACACTCTGTTTGTCTATGTATTCACACATGTATTATGTTTCCGGTTAATACAATTCTAGCATGAATAATAAAAATTTATCATGAAATAAGGAAAAAAATAATAACTTTATTGTTGCCTTTAGGGCATATTTCCTTCACTAACTATTAGCATAGACAGATGATGTCTGTACTCCCTTCCCCTTCGCCCGTTCTGCGCATGGCTAAAGCACATCGATTCGGAGTTTACCGAATCGGCAGCCAGCAATCCCAGCAAAAAGCAACAACATATGATCGTCGCAAGTTAGTGCGAGAAATCTTTGCTCGTCACTACTGAAGTAATTTAGTTCAACAACATCGGCATCACTCCAGGGATAGGTGTTCCAAAGCTCAGCTTGCAAATCTTTGAAAGATATGCTAGTTTCTACCACTTTGGGATAGAAAAATGATGAAATCAAATGCGGTTTAGTACCACGCAGCACACTAGTTTCCATTCTAATAGCCAGCCGGAAAGCCACTGCGGGATCAATCCTACAAAGGCTTCAGTTAGCCGGGTAAAATCAAGCACAAATTCGAATGATTCAAGCAAACAGAAGTCAAATACGGCCTACAATACGACTTAGAATGTCAATTCGAGAGGAAATGATGCTTACCCAGGTTTAATCCATGAATTATCTGTCGTGGATTCGACCCAATCCTCTCCACGACCGACTGCCTTCCTGGCGTCCTCACTCAACATCGCTAAGTAATCCCAGATGGGGAGGTGGGCTATATCTGGCAGAGACGCGGCATCACCGACGAATGGAATAGGGGCATAGGGCGGAGGAAACAACTGCGGTGGATGCGACACGATGCTGGCGGAGGGGGCGGGGCGGGGCGGTGCGGTGCGACCTGTCTAGATCTGTTTCAGATTCAGACAAGCTGCCCAATACGTGTCTCCTTGCAGTCCCACCCATCAGCAAGCAACGGTCAGACGAAGAATCGGCCCCACTCGTCAGCAATTAACGGTCAATGGACGGTCAAGACGGCAAACGACCGCTATGAGCATTTGTGAGAGTTTCAGCTAAGGAAGAGGGGAAAAGTGAGCAAAAGTTTGGAGCGTGGGAAAAAGTGAGCACAACTAAGGAACCAGGGGCACTAATTTAAATATCCCAAAAAAGAATTCACTAAATACCAAGGAGGTGATTCCTGCCACCACTACTGGGAAAGATGCACCGGCTTGAGCTGCTACCCATGCTAGATGATGATGTCTCCCTGTGACATGTAGTGGCTTCATATTGATATGAATCGATGAAGGAAATATGCCCTAGAGACAAAAATAAAGTTGTTATTTTATATTTCCTTATATCATGATAAATGTTTATTATTCATTCTAGAATTGTATTAACTCGAAACTTGATACATGTGTGGATACATAGACAAAACATCGTGTCCCTAGTAAGCCTCTACTAGACTAGCTCGTTAATCAAAGATGGTTAAGTTTCCTAACCATAGACGCATGTTGTCAGTTGATTAACGAGATCACATCATTAGGGGAATGATGTGATGGACAAGACCCATCCGTTAGCTTAGCATAATGATCGTTAAGTTTTATTGCTATTGCTTTCTTCATGACTTATACATATTCCTTTGACTATGAGATTATGCAACTCTCAAATACCGGAGGAATACCTTGTATGCTATCAAACGTCACAACGTAACTGGGTGATTATAAAGATGCTCCACAGGTATCTTTCAAGGTGTTTCTTGGGTTGGCATAGACCGAGATTAGGATTTGTCTCTCCGAGTATCGGAGAGGTATCTCTGGGCCCTCTCAGTAATGCACATCATGATAAGCCTTGCAAGCAATGTGACTAATGAGTTAGTTGCAGGATGATGCATTACGGAACGGGTAAAGAGACTTGCCGGTAATGAGATTGAACTAGGTATAAAGATACCGATAATGGAATCTCGGGCAAGTAACATACCGATGACAAAGGGAATAACATATGTTGTCATTACGGTGCAACCGATAAAGATCTTCATAGAATATGTGGGAACCAATATGAGCGTCCAGGTTCCGCTGTTGGTTATTGACCAGAGAGGTGTCTCGGTCATGTCTACATAGTTCTTGAACCCATAGGGTCCGCACGCTTAACGTTCGATGACGATTTCATATTATATGAGTTATGTGATTTGGTGACCGAATGTTGTTCGGAGTCCCAGATGAGATCACGGGCATGATGTGGAGTCTCGAAATGGTCGAGAGGTAAAGATTCATATGTAGGATGATAGTATTTGGACACCGGAAGTGTTCCGAGGGTACCAGGTACGTGTCGGGTCACCGGAACGGGTTTCGAGCTACCCCCGGCAAACTATATGGGCATATTGGGCCAAGAGGGGAAACACAACAGCCAGCATGGGCTGCTGCGCCCCCTTGCTGGCCAAATAGGAAGGTGAAGGGAAATGGGGAAGAGAGAAGGAAGGGGAGGCAATTCGGCCTCCCCCTTCCTTCCCCCCTCTCTCCCCTTTCCTTCCCTCTGCAAAAAAGATGGTAAGGGGGTGAGGTAGTCCTAGACTAAAGGGTGCTCGGGCGTCCGTCCTGTTGGACATGGGCCGGACTGATGGGCTACAAAGATACAAGACCGAAGACTCTCACCCGTGTCCGGATGGGACTCTCCTTGGCGTGGATGGCAAGCTTGGCGTTCGGATATAAAGATTCCTTTCTCTGTAACCGACTTTGTATAACCCTAGTCCCCTCCGGTGTCTATATAAACCGGAGGGATTAGTCCATAGAGACAATCTAATCAGATAGGCTAGACTTCTAGGGTTTTAGCCATTACGATCTTGTCGGGTGGTAGGTGCGACATATGCCAACGGGTGGCTTATCATTGTGGGAGCCAGTAAGACGTCGCCGGTGCCTGGAAACGGGAGGAGGCGAAGACATGCACGCCGGCGAATCTTACCCAGCTTCGGGGCTCTCCGTGGAGATAACACCCCTACTGCTGCTCTGTGGGGTCCTCGCATGATCACTAGATGAACAAGTAGCTACACAATGCTCCTTGAGCTGTTCGATGGGAGGAGGAAGAAGGGCACGGCTGGCTTGCTTCCCCTCCTTGTGTGTGTCTAGATCTAGCTGAGGGTCGAACCCTTTGCATGGGTGCCCCGGGGGGTTTACATAGGCCTACCCCCCGGGGGTACAATGGTAATCTGACTGGGCGCGGGGCCCAGCCGTCTGTGGCCGCGCTAGCCGGCTTCTGCACCGACTGCTGGGGCCTGCCGGCTGGTGGGTCCCGCCAGCTACCAACTCCTTGGCAACAGGCAGGCCCCACTACCAAGGGTCTTGTCGATGGCAGGCTACTGTTGCCTCATCCTGATGACGAGGGCTTCGTCGAGATAAGCGTGGCTACAGTGCCACCGTCCGGCGGGCGATCACCGTAGCCTTACCGCGTCTTGTCTCCTTAATGGGGCGTCTTCTTCGAGGGGGGAAGCGAGCTAGCTGCGGGGAGCCGGCCCCGTATCAGGCCGACTGGGGGAGGCCAGGCCGCCTTCGGGTATCTCTCTGCTCGAAGGGGCCCACCGCCCGTGGGCCGTACTGGTAGCCCGTCGTGGATGACATCAGGGTCAACATGGCAACAGTGCCGCGCCGGACGGGTCATGGACACTCCGTACGGCGCACTGTGCCGGGCGTGCTCCGGGATTCGGGGGTGGCAGGCTTTACTGTAGCCACGCCCCGTCTCATCGCCGCTAGGTGGATGCAAACTTTGAGGGTACGGTCTCGACCGCTTTATGGGGGCCGGCTTCTTGGAGTCGGCCTCCTCATGGCCGGCTTCTTGGAGTCGGCATCTTGGAGCCGGCTTCTTCGAGTCGGCCTCCCATGGTTTTCTTCATGAGGGGTAAAGTCGGGCCGCCTTCTTCGAGCTGGCCTGGGTGACAGCTAGCAAGGGGAAGGCGGCCCCACGTCTTGGATTCCTGAGAGCCGGACGGGCTCGTAATTTTTTCAGAAGGGCCAGGGGAAGCCGGCTAGGCTACCCATGGCTATTTACTCCGACAGATCTCGTGGTAGATCAACTCTTGTAACCCCCATACTCATCAATATTAATCTAGTAGGACGTAGGGTTTTACCTCCATCGAGAGGGCCCTAACCTGGGTAAACACTGTGTTCCCTGTCTCCTGTTACCATCAACCTCAGACGCACAGTTCGGGACCCCCTACCCGAGATCCACCGGTTTTGACACAGACATTGGTGCTTTCATTGAGAGTTCCGCTGTGTTGTCGTCAGGAGGTTCGATGGACCCGTCAATCGTCTACAACAATGCTGTCCAGGGAGAAACCTTCCTCCCCGGACAGATCTTCGTATTCGGCGTCTTCGCACTATGGGCCAACTCGTGTGGCCATCTAGAGCAGATTGATAGCTATGCCCCTGTCCGTCAGGTCAGACTTGGAAGCTTGAACTACGTTGCGGATATCTGTGGAGATTTGATCTTCGACGGATTCGAGACCACGACAGCCGCTCCCTGTCGCCACGATGAACATGACTTAATTCTGTCATCGGACCATGCCCAGGGGATAGCACCTGTAACTGCTCTGGCCCTAGATCCGGAGGAGATTGTGCCATCCGAGGATGGGAGGCTCAACCCCGCCGCCGAAACCACAGAGTCAGCGGCGTCAGAGCCGCACACCGACCCAACCTCGAGTGGGATCCGTGTCACCGGAACCTCGGACCCATTTCCGGCTACAAGTTCCAAACCATGTGCGTCCATGCACGACGAGCTTGATCAGGCATCGATTGTCGAATTCAGCGCCGCGGACATCTTTCGGCACTCGCCTTTAGGCGACGTGCTAAACTCATTAAAAACACTCTCCTTAGCGGGGCACTCTCAGCCAAATTATATCTAGTTTGAACTGGAGGCTGACGACGGAGAATTTTGCTTCCCACCCCCACCCACATAATAGCCACTGTCAAAGACTTAACCGACATGCTCGATTACGGCTCCGAAGACATCAACGGTATGGACGACGATGCTGGAGAGGAGCAGGTCGAAAACCCACCATTCACCGGACGATGGACGACCACCTCCTCATACAACGTATACATGGTAGATGCACCAAAAGAGAATAGTGGCGATGACAAGGAAGATCCAGTTGAGGATAAACCTCCTGAGATACAACCAAAATGCCGGCGTCAGCGGTGCCGCTCTAAATCACGCCGCAGCAAAGACAGCAACACCGGCACAAGAGAAGATAACACTCCGGACGGTGCCAAAGATAATGAAGACCCCGTTGAGGCAACTTCCAGACAAGATGAACGGGAAGATGGGCGAGTCAGCCCTAATGAACAGGCCGCGCATGAAGACTCGGAAGACAGCAATTATCTTCCACTCTCCGAGGATGAGGTGAGCCTCGGCAACGAGGATTTTATCGTGCCTGAGGAACCTCTCGAGCAGGAGCGCTTCAAGCGCCGGCTAATAGCCACTGCAAGGAGCTTGAAAAAGAAGCAGCAATAGCTTCAAGACGATCAACATCTGCTCAATGACAGATGGACTAACGTCCTGGAAGCCGAGGAGTACGGCCTCAAGCGACCACTCAAAAGTTACCCGAAGCGCAAATTATGAAGGAAATATGCCCTAGAGGCAATAATAAAGTTATTATTTATTTCCTTATATCATGATAAATGTTTCTTATTCATGCTAGAATTGTATTAACCGGAAACATAATACATGTGTGAATACATCGACAAACAGAGTGTCACTAGTATGCCTCTACTTGACTAGATCTTTAATCAAAGATGGTTATGTTTCCTAACCATGAACAAGGAGTTGTTATTGGATTAACGAGATCACATGATTAGGTGAATGATCTGATTGACATGACCCATTCCATTAGCTTAGCACCCGATCGTTTAGTATGTTGCTATTGCTTTCTTCATGACTTATACATGTTCCTATGACTATGAGATTATGCAAATCCCGTTTGCCGGAGGAACACTTTGTGTGCTACCAAACGTCACAACGTAAATGGGTGATTATAAAGGTGCTCTACAGGTGTCTCCAAAGGTACATGTTGGGTTGGCGTATTTCGAGATTAGGATTTGTCACTCCGATTGTCGGAGTGGTATCTCTGGGCCCTCTCAGTAATGCACATCACATAAGCCTTCCAAGCATTGCAACTAATGAGTTAGTTGTGAGATGATGTATTACGAAACGAGTAAAGAGACTTGCCGGTAACGAGACTGAACTAGGTATTGAGATACCAACGATCGAATCTCGGGCAAGTAACATACCGATGACAAAGGGAATAACGTATGTTGTTATGCGGTCTGACCGATAAAGATCTTCGTAGAATATGTAGGAGCCAATATGAGCATCCAGGTTCCGCTATTGGTTATTGACCGGAGACGCGTCTCGGTCATGTCTACATTGTTCTCGAACCCATAGGGTCTGCACGCTTAAGGTTTCGATGACAGTTATATTATGAGTTTATGAGTTTTGATGTACCGAAGTTAGTTCGGAGTCCCGGATGAGATCACGGACATGACGAGGAGTCTCGAAATGGTCGAGACATAAAGATTGATATATTGGACGGCTATATTCGGACACCGAAAGTGTTCCGGGTGATTTCGGAGAAAACCGGAGAACCGGAGGGTTACCGGAACCCCCCCGGGAGAAGTAATGGGCCATATGGGCCTTAGTGGAGAGAGAGGGGCTGCCAGAGGTGGGCTGCACGCCTCCTCCCCCTGGTCCGAATTGGACTAGGAGGGGGGGGGGGCGGTGCCCCCCTTTCCCTCTCCCTCCCCACTTCTTTCCCCCTCCTAGTTGGAGTCCTACTCCTACTAGGAGGAGGACTCCTCCTGGCGCGCCTATAGGGGCCGGCCGGCCTCCTCCCCTTGCTCCTTTATATACGGGGGCAGGGGGCACCCCTAGACACAAGTTGATCCACGTGATCATATTCTTAGCCGTGTGCGATGCCCCCTTCCACCGTAGTCCTCGATAATATTGTAGCGGTGCTTAGGCGAAGCCCTGCGACAGTAGAACATCAAGATCGTCACCACGCCGTCGTGCTGACGGAACTCTTTCCCGACACTTTGCTGGATCAGAGTCTGGGGATCGTCATCGAGCTGAACGTGTGCTAGAACTCGGAGGTGCCGTAGTTTCGGTGCTTGATCGGCCGGGCCGTGGAGACGTATGACTACATCAACCAAGTTAACGCTTCCGTTGTCGATCTACAAGGGTACGTAGATCACACTCTCCCCCTCTCGTTGCTATGCATCACCATGATCTTGCGTGTGCGTAGGAATTTTTTTGAAATTACTACGAAAACCAACAGTGGCATCCGAGCCTAGGTTTTATATGTTGATGTTATATGCATGAGTAGAACACAAGTGAGTTGTGGGCGATATAAGTCATACTGCTTACCAGCATGTCATACTTTGGTTTGGCGGTATTGTTGGATGAAGCGGCCCGGACCGACATTATGCGTACGCTTACGCGAGACCGGTTCTCCCGACGTGCTTTGCACATGGGTGGCTTGCGGGTGACAGTTTCTCCAACTTTAGTTGAACCGAGTGTGGCTACGCCCGGTCCTTGCAAAGGTTAAAACAACACCAACTTGACAAACTATCATTGTGGTTTTGATGCATAGGTAAGATTGGTTCTTGCTTAAGCCCGTAGCAGCCACGTAAAACTTGCAACAAAAAAGTAGAGGACGTCTAACTTGTTTTTGCAGGGCATGTTGTGATGTGATATGGTCAAGACATGATGCTAAATTTGATTGTATGAGATGATCATGTTTTGTAACCGAGTTATCGGCAACTGGCAGGAGCCATATGGTTGTCTCTTTATTGTATGCAATGCAATCGCGCTGTAATGCTTTACTTTATCACTAAGCGGTAGCAATAGTCGTGGAAGCATAAGATTGGCATGACGACAACGACGCTACGATGGAGATCAAGGTGTCGCGCCGGTAACGATGGTGATCACGACGGTGCTTCGATGGAGATCACAAGCACAAGATGATGATGGCCATATCATATCACTTATATTGATTGCATGTGATGTTTATCTTTTATGCATCTTATCTTGCTTTGATTGACGGTAGCATTATAAGATGATCTCTCACTAATTATCAAGAAGTGTTCTCCCTGAGTATGCACCATTGCGAAAGTTCTTCGTGCTGAGACACCACATGATGATCGGGTGTGATAGGCTCTACGTTCAAATACAACGGGTGCAAAATAGTTGCACACGCGGAATACTCAGGTTATACTTGACGAGCCAAGCATATACATATATGGTCTCGGAACATGGAGACCGAAAGGTCGAGCGTGAATCATATAGTAGATATGATCAACATAGTGATGTTCACCAATGAAACTACTCCATCTCACGTGATGATCGGACATGGTTTAGTTGATTTGGATCACGTAATCACTTAGAGGATTAGAGGGATGTCTATCTAAGTGGGAGTTCTTTAAGTAAATTAATTGAACCTAAATTTATCATGAAACTTAGTACCTAATAGTATCTTGCTTGTTTATGCTTGATTGTAGATAGATGGCTCGTGCTGTTGTTCCATTGAATTTTAATGCGTTCCTTGAGAAAGCAAAGTTGAAAGATGATGGTAGAAATTACACGGACTGGGTCCGTAACTTGAGGATTATCCTCATTGCTGCACAGAAGAATTACGTCCTGGAAGCACCGCTGGGTGCCAGGCCTGCTGCTGGAGCAACGCTAGATGTTATGAGCGTCTGGTAGAGCAAAGCTGATGACTACTCGATAGTTCAGTGTGCCATGCTTTACGGCTTAGAATCGGGACTTCAACGATGTTTTGAACGTCATGGAGCATATGAGATGTTCCAGGAGTTGAAGTTAATATTTCAAGCAAATGCCCGGATTGAGAGATATGAAGTCTCCAATAAGTTCTATAGCTGCAAGATGGAGGAGAACAGTTCTGTCAGTGAGCATATACTCAAAATATCTGGGTATAATAATCACTTGATACAACTGGGAGTTAATCTTCCAGATGATTGCGTCATTGACAGAATTCTCCAATCACTGCCACCAAGCTACAAGAGCTTCGTGATGAACTATAATATGCAAGGGATGAATAAGACTATTCCCGAGCTCTCCACAATGCTGAAAGCTGCGGAGGTAGAAATCAAGGAGGAGCATCAAGTGTTGATGGTCAAGAAGACCACTAGTTTCAAGAAAAAGGGCAAAGGGAAGAAGAAGGGGAACTTCAAAAAGAACGGCAAGCAAGTTGCTGCTCAAGAGAAGAAAACCAAACCTGGACCTAAGCCTGAAATTGAGTGCTTCTACTGCAAGCAGACTGGTCACTGGAAGCGGAACTGCCCCAAGTATTTGGCAGATAAGAAGGATAGCAAGGTGAACAAAGGTATATGTGATATACATGTTATTGATGTGTACCTTACTAATGCTTGCAGTAGCACCTGGGTATTTGATACTGGTTCTGTTGCTAATACTTGCAACTCGAAACAGGGACTACAGATTAAGCGAAGATTGGCTAAGGATGAGGTGACGGTGCGCGTGGGAAATGGTTCCAAAGTCGATGTGATCGCAGTCGGCACGCTACCTCTACATCTACCTTCGGGATTAATATTAGACCTAAATAATTGTTATTTGGTGGCAGTGTTAAGCATGAACATTATATCTGGATCTTGTTTGATGCGAGACGGTTATTCATTTAAATCTGAGAATAATGGTTGTTCTATTTATATGAGTAATATCTTTTATGGTCATGCACCCTTAAAGAGTGGTCTATTTTTATTGAATCTCGATAGTAGTGACACACAGTGTTGAAGCCAAAAGATGCAGAGTTGATAATGATAGTGCAACTTATTTGTGGCACTGCCGTTTAGGTCATATCGGTATAAAGCGCATGAAGAAACTCCATACTGATGGACTTTTGGAACCACTTGATTATGAATCACTTGGTACTTGCGAACCGTGCCTCATCGGCAAGATGACTAAAACACCATTCTCCGGTACTATGGAGAGAGCAACAGATTTGTCGGAAATCATACATACAGATGTATGTGGCCCGATGAATATTGAGGCTCGTGGCGGATATCGTTATTTTCTCGCCTTCATAGATGACTTAAGCAGATATGGGTATATCTACTTAATGAAACATAAGTCTGAAACATTTGAAAAGTTCAAAGAATTTCAGAGTGAAGTTGAAAACCATCGTAACGAGAAAATAAAGTTTCTACGATCTGATCGTGGAGGAGAATATTTGAGTTACGAGTTTGGTGTACATTTGAAACAATGCGGAATAGTTTCGCAACTCACGCCACCCGGAACACCACAACGTAATGGTGTGTCTGAACATCGTAATTATACTGTACTAGAAGTGGTGCGATCTATGATGTCTCTTACTGATTTACCGCTATCGTTTTGGGGATACGCTCTAGAGACGGCTGCATTCACGTTAAATAAGGCACCATCAAAATCCGTTGAGACGACGCCTTATGAACTGTGGTTTGGCAAGAAACCAAAGTTGTCGTTTCTGAAAGTTTGGGACTGCGATGCTGATGTGAAAAAACTTCAACCTGATAAGCTCGAACCCAAATCGGAGAAATGTGTCTTCATAGGATATCCAAAGGAAACTATTGGATACACCTTCTATCACAGATCCGAAGGCAAGACTTTTGTTGCTAAGTTCGGAAACTTTCTAGAGAAGGAGTTTCTCTCGAAAGAAGTGAGTGGGAGGAAAGTAGAACTTGACGAGGTAACTGTACCTGCTCCCTTATTGGAAAGTAGTGCATCACAGAAAACTGTTTCTGTGACACCTACACCAGTTAGTGAGGAAGCTAATGATGATGATCATGAAACTTCAGAAGAAGATACTACTGAACCTCGTAGATCAACCAGAGTGAGATCCGCGCCAGAGTGGTACGGTAATCCTGTTCTGGAAGTCATGCTACTAGATCATGATGAACCTACGAACTATGAAGAAGCGATGGTGAGCCCAGATTCTGCAAAATATCTTGAAGCCATGAAATCTGAGATGGGATCCATGTATGAGAACAAAGTATGGACTTTGGTTGACTTGCCCGATGATCGGCAAGCAATTGAGAATAAATGGATCTTCAAGAAGAAGACTGACGCTGACGGTAATATTACTGTCTACAAAGCTTGACTTGTCGCAAAAGGTTTTCGGCAAGTTCAAGGGATTGACTATGATGAGACCTTCTCACCCGTAGCGATGCTTAAGTCTGTCCGAATCATGTTAGCAATTGCTGCATTTTATGATTATGTAATTTGGCAGATGGATGTCAAAACTGCATTCCTGAATGGATTTCTGGAAGAATAGTTGTATATGATGCAACTAGAAGGTTTTGTCGATCCAAAGGGAGCTAACAAAGTGTGCAAGCTCCAGCGATCCATTTATGGACTGGTGCAAGCCTCTCAGAGTTGGAATAAACGCTTTGATAGTGTGATCAAAGCATTTGGTTTTATACAGACTTTCGGAGAAGCCTGTATTTACAAGAAAGTGAGTGGGAGCTCTGTAGCATTTCTGATATTATATGTGGATGACATATTACTAATTGGAAATGATATAGAATTTCTGGATAGCATAAAGGGATACTTGAATAAGAGTTTTTCAATGAAAGACCTCGGTGAAGCTGCTTACATATTAGGCATTAAGATCTATAGAGATAGATCAAGACGCTTAATTGGACTTTCACAAACCACATACCTTGACAAAGTTTTGAAGAATTTCAAAATGGATCAAGCAAAGAAAGGGTTCTTGCCTGTGTTATAAGGTGTGAAGTTGAGTAAGACTCAATGCCCGACCACTGCAGAAGATAGAGAGAATATGAAATATGTTCCCTATGCTTCAGCCATAGGCTCTATCATGTATGCAATGTTGTGTACCAGACCTGATGTGTGCCTTGCTATAAGTCTAGCAGGGAGGTACCAAAGTAATCCAGGAGTGGATCACTGGACAGCGGTCAAGAACATCCTGAAATACCTGAAAAGGACTAAGGATATGTTTCTCATATATGGAGGTGACAAAGAGCTCATCGTGAAAGGTTACGTTGATGCAAGCTTTGACACTGATCCGGACGATTCTAAATCGCAAACCGGATACGTGTTTACATTAAACGGTGGAGCTGTCAGTTGGTGCAGTTCTAAACAAAGCGATGTAGCGGTATCTACATGTGAAGCGGAATACATAGCTGCTTCGGAAGCAGCAAATGAAGGAGTCTGGATGAAGGAGTTCATATCCGATCTAGGTGTCATACCTAGTGCATCGGGTCCAATGAAAATCTTTTGTGACAATACTGGTGCAATTGCCTTGGCAAAGGAATCCAGATTTCACAAGAGAACCAAGCACATCAAGAGACGCTTCAATTCCATCCGGGATCTTTTCCAGGTGGGAGACATAGAGATTTGCAAGATACATACGGATCTGAATGTTGCAGACCCGTTGACTAAGCCTCTTCCACGAGCAAAACATGATCAACACCAAGGCTCCATGGGTGGTAGAGTCATTACTGTGTAATCTAGATTATTGACTCTAGTGCAAGTGGGAGACTGAAGGAAATATGCCCTAGAGGCAATAATAAAGTTATTATTTATTTCCTTATATCATGATAAATGTTTATTATTCATGCTAGAATTGTATTAACCGGAAACATAATACATGTGTGAATACATAGACAAACAGAGTGTCACTAGTATGCCTCTACTTGACTAGCTCGTTAATCAAAGATGGTTATGTTTCCTAACCATGAACAAGGAGTTGTTATTTGATTAACGAGATCACATCGTTAGGTGAATGATCTGATTGACATGACCCATTCCATTAGCTTAGCACCCGATCGTTTAGTAAGTTGCTATTGCTTTCTTCATGACTTATACATGTTCCTATGACTATGAGATTATGCAACTCCCGTTTGCCGGAGGAACACTTTGTGTGCTACCAAACGTCACAACGTAAATGGGTGATTATAAAGGTGCTCTACATGTGTCTCCAAAGGTACATGTTGGGTTGGCGTATTTCGAGATTAGGATTTGTCACTCCGATTGTCGGAGAGGTATCTTTGGGCCCTCTCGGTAATGCCCATCACATAAGCCTTGCAAGCATTGCAACTAATGAGTTAGTTACAAGATGATGTATTACGAAACGAGTAAAGAGACTTGCTGGTAACGAGATTGAACTAGGTATTGAGATACCGACGATCGAATCTCGGGCAAGTAACATACCGATGACAAAGGGAACAACGTATGTTGTTATGCAGTCTGACCGATAAAGATCTTCGTAGAATATGTAGGAGCCAATATGAGCATCCAGGTTCCTCTATTGGTTATTGACCGGAGACGCGTCTCGGTCATGTCTACATTGTTCTTGAACCCGTAGGGTCCGCACGCTTAAGGTTTCGATGATAGTTATATTACGAGTTTATGAGTTTTGATGTACCGAAGTTAGTTCGGAGTCCCGGATGAGATCACGGACATGACGAGGAGTCTCGAAATGGTCAAGACATAAAGATTGATATATTGGACGGCTATATTCGGACATCGGAAGTGTTCCGGGTGATTTCGGAGAAAACCGGAGAACCGGAGGGTTACCGGAACCCCCGGGAGAAGTAATGGGCCATATGGGCCTTAGTGGAGAGAGAGAGGGGCTGCCAGAGGTGGGCCGCGTGCCTCCTCCCCCCTGGTCCGAATTGTACTAGGAGAGGGGGGGCGGCGCCCCCCTTTCCCTCTCCCTCCCCACTTCTTTCCCCCTCCTAGTAGGAGTCCTACTCCTACTAGGAGGAGGACTCCTCTTGGCGCGCCTATAGGGGCCGGCCGGCCTCCTCCCCTTGCTCCTTTATATACGGGGGCAGGGGGGCACCCCTAGACACAAGTTGATCCACGTGATCATATTCTTAGCCGTGTGCGGTGCCCCCTTCCACCATAGTCCTTGATAATATTGTAGCAGTGCTTAGGCGAAGCCCTGCGATAGTAGAACATCAAGATCGCACCATGCCGTCGTGCTGACGGAACTCTTTCCCGACACTTTGCTGGATCGGAGTCCGGGGATCGTCATCGAGCTGAACGTGTGCTAGAACTCGGAGGTGTCGTAGTTTCGGTGCTTGATCGGTCGGGCCGTGGAGACGTATGACTACATCAACCAAGTTAACGCTTCCATTGTTGATCTACAAGGGTACGTAGATCACACTCTCCCCCTCTCATTGCTATGCATCACCATGATCTTGCATGTGCGTAGGAATTTTTTTGAAATTACTACGAATCCCAACAAATTACTACCTCAATTCGATGATGAGGCATTGGAGCCCGTGCCATCAGCACACAATGCGGCTGACCGACCACCACGTGGTCGGGACAAAGCGACAACCCAAGCTGAACACCAGCCCATACCACCTCGCCATAAAGACAGAGACAAAACTGCTCAGGGATACACATATAATCTCCGGCAGGGCCTGAAGAATAAAGCAGGTCCGGCTAGATCGATCTATGGATCACGGGGGCGTGCCCCGATGCGCGACGACTGCTATTGAGCCAAACATGGCAAGCACAGTTACGTCCGAGCCGAAAATCACAGACGGACTCCATCCGAAATACGTCTGACCTGGCCCGATATAGAGGCGCCGCACACCCCCTCTACTTCACTGATGAAGTAATGGAGCACGAATTCCCAGAAGGGTTTAAACCATGAATGGAACAACAGATCCTGCAGTGTGGATTGAAGATTTTCTTCTCCATATCCACATGGACCGCGGTGATGATCTTCACGCCATCAAATACCTCCCACTAAAAATAAAGGGACCAACACGGCACTGGTTAAACAGCCTTCCAAAGAACTCTGTTGGCAGTTGGGAAGACCTGGAAGATGCCTCTCGCGATAACTTCCAAGGTACATATGTTCGGCCACCAGATGCTGATGACTTAAGTCACATCGTCCAGCAGCCCGGAGAATCAGCCAGGAAGCTCTGGACTAGGTTCCTAATTAAAAAGAACAAAATTGTCGATTGTCCGGACGCCGAAGCCCTCGCGGCCTTCAAACACAGCATCCGGGATGAGTGGCTCGCCTGCCACCTTGGTCAAGAAAAACCAAAATCCATGGCAGCCCTTACCGCTCTAATGACCCGCTTTTGCGCGGGAGAAGATAGCTGGCTCGCTCGTAGAATCAACAGCGCCAGCGATCCGGGCACTTCCGAAGTCCGAGACGACAATGGCAAGCAGTGACACAATAAACACAAGCGTCGCAATAACAATGAAAGAATGCAAGACACGGCGGTCAACGCCGTATTCAGCGGCTCCAAGCCTGGTCAACGGAAAAAGTCATTCAAGGCAAAAAGAGACGGACCATCCAATCTAGGCAAAATACTGGATCGGTCCTACCAGATTCATGGCACCCCCGATAAACTAGCTACTCACACCAACAGAAGTTGTTGGATATTCAATACAGCCAGCAAGCTTAATGCCGAGCACAAGGGCAAGGGGCCGCCCAGTGGCAGCAATGGCGAAGAGACTCGCCAGCCGAATACCGGGGGTCAGAAGGAATTTCCCCCCGAAGTAAAAACCATAAACATGGTATACGTGACGCACACCCCTACAGGGGAGCGTAGGCGCGCACCCCGGGACGCATACTCCATAGAGCCGTTACCCTCAAAATTTTGAGGTATCCGTCCCCAAGGTTTGGCGGCTCTGATCATCGACCCAATTATCGATGGATTCCATCTCACGAAAGTACTTATGGACGGCGGCTGTAACCTTAATCTACTCTACCAAGACACTGTACGCAAAGTGGGCATCGATCCTTCAAGAATCAAGCCCGCTACAACTACCCTCAAGGGAGCAGTACCCGGCGTAGAAGCCTGCTGTAGGGGCTCCATCACATTGGAAGTCGTTTTCAGTTCGCCGAACAACTTCTGAAGCGAAGGTTTGACCTTTGATATTGGCCCATTCCACAGTAGTTACCACGCACTTCTGGGGCGTACCGCTTTTGCTTGTTTTAATGCGGTACCACAAGCCTGCGCAAAACTTAAGATACCCGGTCCACACGGGGTCATAACAATAAATGGAAATACAGAACACTCGCTCCGTACAGAGGATCATACTGTGGCTACCACGGTTGAAGTACAAAGCAGCCTCATAAAGCCGCATATCTCGTCGGCCATTAAGCCGCCGGTCTCTATTGAATGGGACCGATCAATCTCAGAGCTTAATTAGCAGTCCGGCCTCCGTCGTTCACCTCATATACCCGCAAAGTTTGTACTGCGCGTCCGTAATTATGTACTTAAAATACCCCGGTCATTGGCGGAGGCACAACACGGACATGCCTACAAGCACTCCCATAGTCTCCTTTCCGTTCCTTTTATTTTCTAACTACTTTCTTTATCTTTTACCATAGGTGGTTATCTCCGGACTCTTTCGGAGTTCGGCTTCGTTCACCTACCCAAAGGCTACTCCTGTTAAGGAGTCCTTTCATCGAGGCAAGGCGGCGCAGACGTGCGACAGGAGGTCCAAGTAATTCTTTGTAGACCGCACTCTCTATTTAGAGCCTGTAAAGTGCCTTCTCCCTCAGCCTTCGACCACCGACATGTCAAATAGCCTGGGTCGTGGCGTTATTCCCTGTAAAATGGCAATTGGCATATCAATCAGGTTCCAGTGAACATAATTCGTATTCAGTATTCACCATTTTTTAAAAAGAGCTGAATTTTTCTAGTTGTTTCACACACGCACCTCGGTACAAATTCCGAGGGGCTCAATACGGGAACAAATAAATTGCCAACAAGTCCGAACAGCTTTATAGCACACTTCAGCTTGACGAGTTCAGCCTTATATGCATCAGCTCTGAATCATGTCTTTGGTCAATAGTTGGGTTGCCCGGCTCCTGTGCTTACTACCTTACGTTCTGCTCTATCGGCTAGGGTAGTAAAGGGAGAACTACTATGATTGTGTCCTAGTTTATCCGGATGAGCACCTCAGTAGAGAAAGCCGAAAACTAACTGTAATGGTGCGGCGAGAGCTGGTCAACCACTCGATGATTTATCAGAATCTTTCGCGATTCCTTTCGTATTACATGAAGGACCGTTCTTACGGTCACCTATGTAATGCATCGTATTCGGATAGCCCCGTACATACCAGGGGCTATTTCGTAGACCCACCGTTAAACTCCTATGGCTAAGTGAAAGTGTTAACGCCCTATAGTCTGATTGCCTAGTTTGCCGCATTAACACCTCCTTCATGGACCAAGATGTTGGGTCAAGAGTGATCAAGTGCTTTACCAAACACCCACGTATTTTTTAAGCGAGGGGGCTGAAGCCGACGACTGGAAAAATTTCAGATTATATAAAAAATAGCCGCATAGGAGGAGCCAAAACTTTTAGGCATAGTCTTATAATATCATAATATTGTTTTTAAAATTTCGGCAGATTCACTCGAAGAACATATCTTTCGAGCACTGAACCTCTATTAAGTGGGCGCCCTCTAGGACATCTTCAAAATAATGCTTTGGCGTGTGTTTGTCCTTGATCCCAGGTGGACTCTTCGCCGCAATATCGGTGGCCTTCATCTTCGCCCAATATGTCTTGACATGGGCAACGGTCATCCGTGCACCTTCAATGCACGCTGATCGCTTCACGGCGTCGATACGCGTCACCACATCCATAAGTCGCTGTACCAAACCGAAATAACTATTCGAAATTGGCTCAGTCGGCCATAGCTGAACCACGATGTCCCTCATGGCAGAACCGGATATCTTGTGGAGCTCGGCCCACTGGGCCATCTGTTCGTTTAGCAACAGCTGGCGCTTTGGCATGTCGAATTGTGTCTAGAAAAGCTTCTCCGTTGCATACCCTTCTTGTGTTTGGTAAAATTGCGTTGCATCCGAGGCGCTCTTCGGCAAGTCCAAGAACACGTCTGGAGAGCTCCACATTTGATTAAGCGGGGCATACTTCGGATCGCTGAATTTAGTCTGTAATAAGAAAGGCTTACCGGCCGCTATCTCCCCAGCTTGCCGGATCTCCTCCCGAGCCGCCCTAGGCTCGGATCATGCTTCCCTCGCCTCTTGTAAGGCATTGTCGAGATCGGCCGTTTTGGCTTTGTTATCCTTCTCAAGGAATTCACACCAGACAGTGGTTTCCTTTAGCTCATGCGCCATGGTAGACATCCTCTCCTCGCACTGGCGCCGAGCATCCTGTTCGGCTCTTAACTCATCAGCTGCCTTCTTGGCAGCCACGTTACTCATTCGGGCTTGCTCCTTGGCTCGGGAAAGTTCAGCCCGAAGGGCCTCTACCGCGGCAGCACTATCTACAGTTATGCATATAATTCTCAGCTTCACACTCAGGTTATTACACATATATACACTGACCGCCTGAAAAACATACCTTGCGCCTCATCGAGCCGCTTGTTAATAAGCACGTTGTCGTGATTCGCCGCATGAAGTTTCTACTCCAGACCTTCAACCTCCATAGCATGGGCAGTCGTCGTGGATGTAACAGCCTGTGTTCCAACCAATTAGATTGTTTCCTGTGCATATATCTTTCGATCCTCTGATTGCCTCCCTTTGGACGCCAACCAGAGTCTCAGGGGCTACTATCTATACACAGGTCCACTTTGCATATAAAGCATGATCAAAAAAATTACATTACGTACCTCAAAGCCTCTTAGCAGGCACGTGAAAGCTTCATTCAATCCGCTTCTCGCGGACATAATCCTCTCAACCACCGTACCCATCAAGGTATGATGTTCCTCTGAGACGGACAAATATCGCAACATGCCCATCAATGTATCCGGCGCCTCTGAACTCGGGAAACGGCGGTGGGAGTATGGACTCCCTTTGAAGGGATATGCTTTCCCAACCCCAAAGTCATCTCTGGCTGTAAACCGGATAGTCCGGGGCCTTTATCGTTGGTCCCCGTAGGGATCGCACACCCCGGACCCCTGGCAACCTAGGTTTCACCTTGGGGCATTGTCTTCATCATCCTCTGCACCTCTTGTTGATCGAGAGAGTTCCTCCGGGACGACACCTCGAAGTCGTCCACCCTATTCGGCGAGGAAGCCTGTGGACGCGTCTCACTTTCCATCATCTCTGGAAGAAGATCCCCTGAAGAGGATTGTTGAGGAAGACTGCGCGCCGTACTGCAAAACATATATTCTAGACGTTACTCTTGTGACAGGAAAAGGAACAAGATATGTTTAAAACACCCTTGTTCACTTACGATTCGACTAAAGGCTCGTCCTTACGGAGGAACTGTGTGACAACGTCGTCTTCTGAGCCCGAACCCCCTGATAGGAGCGTCTTACCTTGCTTAGGAGCCTTTACCTCCCAACCTTCGGAGGCGGCCCTTTTCTTACCATGGGGAGAAGGGATGTCAGCTTCTCCTTCCCTTTTGTTTTTGGAAGAAGGAACTTTAGTCTCCCCGGACACAGTGTTCGGTGTATCTTCGGAATGGAGGCCACCTTTGGCCTCCCTGCTCTCTTCATTTTCCTTTCTCACCGGCACCTGGAATGGTGCCGGGACCAGCATCCTTGTTAGCACAGGACTAGCTAAGTCTTCGGGGAGAGGGGCCGAAAACTTAATTCGCTCTGCCTTCTTCGTCCAACCCTGGAAAAAGATGGTTTTCTTAGCCTCTCATCACGGGATATTTAATTAAGTTGTTCAAGAATCGAGTGCTAACCGAGTTATCCGGATGATTGCAGTCAAGGCTGATGTCCTCGGTAGTGTCCGGCCATGGTTTCCGTGTCCCGAAGAATAACTTCCACATTCCTCTATGCATTGTACCGAAGAAGTGCCGAAGGGTTCGTGGTCCTTCCAGATTAAATTCCCACACACGGAGGGGCCATCACTGGCACGGGAGGACCCGGCGGACAAACATTACTTGAATCACGTCGATGAGACCGGTATCCCTCTCAAGGAGACTCCGGATGCGGCTGTAGCGATCTGACCTTAAACAGTCAAATCTCTGTGCATAAGTGTCATTCCTGGATCGATATGCTGACACACAGAGTACTCGAGGATTTACAACAGAGGTAAATCACATGTATAAAGTAACGTAAATACTATTCTCAATCCAAATAGCGGAAGTAACAACAAGGTTGTGGGTTCCCATCAACACAAACGACAAAGTTGAGTGTAGAAATCGTAACCCTAACGTATCACTTACTCGTCGTAAGATAATCCTGCAACATGAGACATTGCAGCCACAAAGGGTCAGTACATTGAACGTACTGGAAAATTCACACTGTAGAGCAATGCTGAATAATGGCTATCACTACATGCATATTTGGCTGGTGGAGGCTCTAAGTTTAACATTTGCATAAAGCTAATTTTTATCTACAACAAAGGAATATATGTTATTTAACTATAAAATTGGTTGAAATTATTGAGAAGGTTCCTCCAACTCAATCCCAAAATAAATAATTATAACCCAACAAATTAATTAAGTAAAGTGATGAGATCAAATCAATAATGCAAGTACCAGATACTCAAGATGTCCATAACTGGGGACACAGCTAATCATGATTAGTTTGTACACTCTGCAGAGGTTTGCGCACTTTTCCCCACAAGACTTGATCTCATCCGTCGAATTTCTCGCACTGCATGATGTTTGAGAAACTGATGATCGAGACACAGTCTTTCCGAAGAGGTCCCCTTAACCGATAGATAGGCCGGTACACCTACAATCCCCTACATCTGCTAGCCCATCATGGAAAGGATTCCCACAACTTACTCAACTATGCCAGAGCCCATAATGGCTTGTGGCTGTACACGGAAGTTTCTAGCATGAAAAATCTTATGATCCCTTTGAGACTGGGTGGCATTCCATAGCATGATCACACGGATACCGCGGGATCTCCTTGGACAACATTGGATTATCCCCAGTTGTCTAGGCAAACCACTGGTATATCCCCAGGGTGCCCCAACCAATCCACCCAGATGTGTATTAAAGTAGCCACCTTAAGTTTAACCATTAATTAAAAATAACTCTCACATCAGTCATGGATCACTCAAACCAAACCACGTCTACTAGCATAGCATAGTAGTATAAGCATAACGTAGTAACACCCGGGGTTTGAATGCAAGACAATAAGTTCCTACCTCATCAACTACTTCCCAATACCCACATCTTATCAAATCCTAACCATGCAATGTTTGAGGGTTGAAACTAATGCATAAAAACTGGGTATGAAGAGTATGATCAAAGTGTGAACTTGCATTGTACAGTTGATGAAGATGATTCGCAATCGTAACTCCTGATAGTTCTACTCGTCACACTCCGTTCAATCTATCGTAAGCAAGCAATTTCATAAATAAGCACTCATGCAAAATAATCGAAGAAAAGACTTCAGAAAACTTCGAAAACAAGCAATCAACTCTTGCAACATAAAACAATTTCTAACAATACCAAAATTGGGTGAATTTGGCCTTATCAGAAAGTTTAGGTCAAGAGCTTCGATTTGCAAAAAGAATCAACCAAGTCGGGGATACGAAACTCAAGTTATGATCAAAAGAAGTTTGAATATGAATCTGAACAAATTTTGAAATTTGAAGAATTTCAAAAGGTTGATGTGACAGGTTCACTGGATAGGTGAAAACAAGACAAAACTATAGGCGGTGATTTAATCTAATTTGGATGAACGAGTAAAAAGTTATGGCTGTTTGAAAAATCAGGGTCAAGCTATTTTACGAAAGGAAAATAGCTACGGCTAAAGAATTCTAAGTCTAATGTATAAATACAGAGACTAATTGATAATCTAATTATTCTACCATACTAGTCTAGAAATAATAAACTACGGAAGATAAAAAAATCAAAGAAAGATACCTTTATAAGGTAGAGAAAAGACGACTTCGAAGAGAAGAGACAATTTCCAGAAGTCCCGCCGGAGAGGAGAAAAATATTTTTCTTTAATGAATCTAGTCAAACCAAAATATTGATTTAACCCGAATCAGATGATTTTTGGAGGCTCTATGGGTTTTTATTTATAAGTGGAATATAGGTTTAGGGGACAAAGACTAGGTAATGTGAGACTAAAAACAGACGAAAAGAAAACAAAAGAGGAACCACATGGGCTAAGAAGCAATACGGGCCGGCCGCACACGTACACTACGCGCTGCAGTTCTTTTTTTTTGGCTAAAGAAGAAAAAAACTGGAAAGGATTATGGCTGGCTGGGCCTGGCCCATTTAGGAGAAAACAAAATAAGATGAAGCGCCCGCTGCCACTATGCTATGCGTGTGTGCGACAAATAATTATGGGTCGTACGTACAGTTTCTTTTTAAAATAGAAACAGAAGGAAAACCGAATAACAAAAATAAAATAAAATTTATGTAGGCATATTATATATCAAAATTTTCATAATTTTTTTTCCAAAAACATGAACGTATTCTCAGTGGCAAATAAATTCCGTAAGAATTTAAATAAATCAAACAGTGCTACTGCTTTATTTAAAAATCAAATGAAAATATTTTAAAATACCAAAATAATTTCAAATTTATTTCTCCATTTTTCTAATGTAGGGAATCATTTTACACTAATTTCCATATATTTTAATTTTGGAGAAAAATAATTTGAATCAAACCCAAATAACTCCAAATTGAAAATAATTCCGACGGGACTTTAAATTTGATTCTTTGAAACTCCCACCTCATTTTTCATATGTTTTGAAGAAGTCATTTTATCTTCTCTCATGAAATTCATTAAGTTGCATAAAGTTTCTGAATTTAAAATATTTTCAAATGAAATTCAAATCTTTTCAAAAAAACCTTTTCATTTATTTAAATGGAAGAAGTCATTTCGTCTTCACTCTAGGGTTTTGTATTTAAAAATAAATTTGAATTCATGGAGATCATAAAATCAAAATGAAAGTTTGGGAAAGTCCTTTTATTCCCTCTCATTTAACTTTAAAAAAGTTTCGAATTTCACTCAATTTCACCCAAGCAATGAAACAATCAATCAAAGCTATTTATTTAATATAACATTCCAAAATTTAGAATTTGGGATGTTACAAACCTACCACCCTTAAAATGAATCTCGGCCTCGAGATTCAGAGAGGCTAGAAAGAAATAGGTTAGGTTTGAGGGTGTTCTCAAAATCCTTCGATCGTCACGGGGTCTGGGGTGCTACCACCCTTAAAAGCATTGTTACGGTTCCATAAAAACTCATATACTCCATCCTTATTCTCGACAATGTCGGTCTTCTCAGATTCTCAGGAAAATTCCTTCTCTGGGCTCTTCCGGTAGTGGCGTAACCTTTACCGCAATTCTTCTATCCTTTCATCTTGGTAAGGTTCTTCTGTGACTGGGTCTTCTTAGCTAACGGGTCTGGCACCAGTACTAAACAACTATCAATATCTCCTGGTGGTCATCAAACAATTTGACTGGGTCCCTGCAGAAAACGGGTCTAGGTTGAACCTCACCGTATGACCTACGGTTGGCAACAGCTGCCTTGTACGAGGAAAAAATTGTCATACCATTCTAAGGTTTAAACAAGGTTTTGATCATCGTCGCTCTACTATGGGTAAGTCACTCTGATTTACCATCCCATATAGCATAGGCGAATAATAAGAGTAAGTCGGTATGGTGATCCATCCATCATGCGCCCAAATCATTACCTTGTATATGGTTTAGCGAATCTCATACTCTAACACTCGGCCATCCTCACAAGCATTACAGAATTTCTCTTATCCATGAACTAGGTTCAAAAAAAATCCATGGATTTTGCAAGCCAAACACAACATCTATCGTTCCTTCACAATTCTCACGTTTTGCGAAATTCCTATAAGATCGTCTATTAATAAAGTCGTATCTTCATCCAGGGTTTTTCCTTTAGCAAGAGTGTGCTTGCTTCTTGGCAGGTCCTGGGGCAACTGACCATTATTCCAACCTCCATCTTCCTAGCATTTATTAAGTCCATCCAATTGTAGTCTCCCCCTTCCTTCTATTGGCACCAAACTACTCATCATGGAGTTATAATTGCTCCACATTACCAACATCATACCCCTTTATCTATACCTATACTAATTCTTGAATTCCTAGAAATTCCCACGTTAATCAGTAATTAGGAACCGTTAATCTGATGGGACCAACTTATAACGGTGTAGATCTAATCTATCTATTTATCTATTGCTCTTGAGGAAAAAAGATATAGCGATGACAACCTTGCACATAACCGTTCAGAAAGAACCTGACATATGAGGCCCAACCTCTATACCTGTACGTTGAGAAATAACATTTTTATTCTTGGAAATTGTCAAAAAGAACCATGTTACAGTTTATTTTTTACGTCAGTATCTTCAACATTTATATTCAAGTTGTTATGGGTAACCGATTGATTTATAACAGATTGTGTTGAGTACGAGATATATTGTCCTCAAATCGTCTTTTTCTCCATCCCGTTCACGTGAAGATGATTGCTTCTAGGAGGCTGCCCTTGCTTGTAGCGACCCGACCTCAGACGGTCAAGCCTCTGTGTATCTGTGCCATCCCTGGATCGGTATGCTGGCACACACAGTACATCAATGTATATATCAAAGTGCAATCACATGTATAAATAACGTAAAACTAATATATACCTCATAAGTCTCAGCGGAAACAAATAATCGGGTGTGGAGTCCCATCAACGCCATCGGCAGGTTGAGTGTAGACCGTAACCCTGTACCGTACTCTTACTCGTCGGAAGGAACATATCTGCAACATGAGACATTGCAACCATGTAGGTCAGTACATTGAATGTACCGGCAAGATCACAATATGAGGAAAACAGATGATAAAACTATTCTATATGCAATATGGCTTTGTGGCTCTGTGTCTGATGTTTTTGCGTAAAAGCTAGTTTTATTTTCCCTACAACAAAGGAATATCAGGAGTCTGTACTATGGAGTGCTCTATCATGACATGGTTCCGCCAACCGATGTCTCATAGTCCAAATCATCACAAGTTGCCCACAATTAATTTATCAGTCTGGTGTTGAGAGTTCCGTGATAGATCCAAGTCCAAAGGCTCAAATTGTCCGTAACCGGGGACACGGGTAATCGATTAGGTTTTAACCCTCTACAGAGGTTTGTACACTTTACCCGCAAGATTCGATCCCTCTCTTTACATTCTCGCACTTCAGGGTGTTTGAGAACAAGATGACCGAAACATGGTCTTCCGAAGAGTTCCTCTGACCACTGTCCGGTGCTCATCCAATCCTACCGTAGTTCTACATCTGCTAGCACCGTCCCAGCCAGAGTCACAACTAAGGTCAACCAAGCCAGAGCCCATAGTGACTTGCGGTTGCACAGGTAAGCTTCCGGGCATGAAGTATTCTTCCGTCTCTTTGAGTCTGGGTGAAGCTTTCCGCAAGATGTCATGGCGCTTCTCCATGCATCCCGGCCAACCACTGGTTTCTCCAGGGTTCCCGTCAACCGTCCTTCACCTAGTAGTGTGTATTGAATTCTTGTCTCGAGTCTCAAAATCTTGAGGAGTCCTGAAGATGCAGTCCTTGCAGATGCCATCATGAAGTTGTCATCTTTGACGTAAAGTCCTTCATTCTCACACCACTCCCGAGCACTCATACCAAACCCCGTCTACTACGGCGTAGCATTAAAACTATATACGTCCCGGGCTTGGTAACAGGGAGGTGGGTTCCTACCTCATGCATTCTACTCAACTACAAGAATCAATATCACTACTAGAGAAGTTGTTGCAAGGATGACACTAAATGCAATAAAAATATAGGTATGAAAAACATGGTCAAAGTGAACTTGCCTGGTAGGTTGATGAAGATAACAACACTCTCGAAATTAACTTGATAGGACTATTCGCAACTCTCCGATGAAATCTATAATAACAAACATGACAATCACATAAGCAAGCATTCTAGCAAGCAAATCTAACAATCAAAATAAAACCCAATAAGAAAACCCAACACAAAACAAATAGCACATCGAAAGAACTAATAGGGGAAAACTATAAAGAACCTACTAGGAAAACCTTTTGCCTTAACTATAAAAATAGTTTTGTCCTAAGAAAAACTTAACAAAGAAAATACTAAACTAATAAATTAGCTGAAAATAAAAAGTAAAACAACTAAGTTAACACAAGGTATGGCCAAAATAGTGATTTGAACAAATTTCATCAAACTCAAATTAACACTACTCAATTTGGAATCCAAAGGTACAAACAGAAACTTCAACAAATTTTGGATCTAATGCAAAAAGAATCACTCAATTTGGATCTAAAACATAAAAGTTATAAGCAATATAAAATTAGAACTATTCTGATTTTAAAACAGAAACGGAAATAACAAAAAAAACTAACGGGCGCTACGGAGTGTGCGAGCTGAAACTAAACAACGCTTGGGCGGAAAATAACAGAAACGCGTACGGCTAAAATAGAAAGATCGTTCGGCTAAACTGACTAAACCTGAATCGATCTAAACCGAATAAAGACCGAAACAAATGGGAACTAAACCGATCTAACAAAATAAACCTAACTGTTCGATCTAATCTAATATAATGCGTTGACTATAGATCCGATGGCTGAGGGTGTTCCTGGTGCTTACAGTGAGGGCAGGGGAGCTCCGGCGTGGTCGGCAGCTTCCGGCGTCGACGGTGTGGCGGCTCCGGTGATTCTCCAGTGACGGCGACAGCACCAGGTGACGTAGAGGACAACGGCGATCACGGGGGTGGTAGGCGGCGAGCTTGGGGACGACGTAGTCGAGCAGGGCGAGATCGACGGCGGTGGTGATGCTCGGTGATGAAAGGGGCGATGATCCTGGCGGTTGTAGGCGGCGGTGGTGGTGTTCAGGCGATGCAGGGGAGCAAGGGGAGGTCGGGGGTGGTCTCGGGGAGGAGTGAGGTGGTCTGGGCGATGCGGTAGAGCGAGAATGGTGCGGTGGCGGCGCTCGGCTCCGGCGAGCAATAAACGGCGAGGGAGAGGGGTTCGGGGGTCAGGAAGGGGCAGAACGGGGTGAGGGGAGGGGTATATATATAGGGGGAGGGGTTCCTTGGTGGAGGGGGTGAATCCGGGGAGGATCCCACGATCTTCGGGATACGGCGGCGGCGGCGGTGGTTCTGGCGTGGGGAGGAAGAACAGGAAGATGCGGGCGGGGCGATCGGGTAGTGGGACCCAGCGGTCAGCGGCACAGGCGAGCGAGGAGGGAGTGGGCGACCGAGGCGAAGGGGCTCCGGGCGTGCGCGTGGCTGCTGGGCCCGCCTAGCGCGTAGATGGGCCGAGGGAGAGCGAGAGAGAGAAAGTTAGGTGGGCCCTTGGTCCGTTGGCTTCGGCTATTTTTTTAAAGCACAGACAAGAAAACTAAATAAAGGAAAAACAATAATACTTTTATATAGACATATTATATATCAAAATGACCGGAAAAATAAGTCCTACAACATGAACATTTTTACATAGTGAAATAAAATTCACATAAATTCTAATAAATCAAAAAGTGCTACTGATGCAATTAAAATTCAAATAAAATTACATTAAGATACCAAAATTATTTCAAACTAAATTTTCTCCATTTTTATAATGTAGGGAATCATTTTACCCTATTTTCCATATAGTTTAATTTTGGAGAAAAATAATTCGAAATAAACCAAATAACTCCAAATGGTTTTGAATTAAAAAAATTCAAACCATCTTTCAAACCTTTCTTCATACTTCCAACTCATATTTCATATACTTTCAAGAAGTCATTTTATCTTCCCTCATGAAAATCATTGAGTTGCATAAAGTTTATGAATTTGAAATACTTTCAGATGGAATTCAAATATTCTTTTTCAAAAACCCTTTTCAAATGGATGAAGTCATGTCATCTTCACTCTAGAGTTATGATGATGAAATGAATTTGAATCCTCAGAGATCAAAAGTCAAAAACAAAGCCTGGGAAAGTCATTTCATTCCCTCTCATTAAACTTTCAAAAAGTTTCAAATTCCACTCAATTTCACACAATCAATCACTCAACAATCAAACAAACAAATCAGAATTATTTATTTAATATAACATTCCAAAATTTAGAATTTTGGGATGTTACAAATCTACCACACTTAAAATGAATCTCGTCCTCGATATTCGAAGAGGTTAGCAAGAAAAGGTTAGGGTTTGGGGGTCTTCCAGCAAATCTATTATTCAGAAAGGTCGGGGTGCTACCACACTTAAAAGCAGGGTTATGGTTCCAACAGATCTTATGTACTCCATCCTTAATTAGGGTGAACACTATCGGTCTTCTCACAACTTTGAAGTAACTCCTACACTGGGGCTCTTCCGGTAGGGTTAAAACCTTTTCTTCAAATATGTGTCCTTTCATCCTGGTGAGGTTCTTCCGAGACTGTTTCTCCTTAGCTGACAGGTCTGTCGCTAATAAACAACTATCGAGATCTCATGGTGGTCAACCATTACAGGTTTCTCCTGCAGGAATAATGGGTTGGGTTGAGTCTCACCGTATGACCTATGTTTGGCAACGGTTGCCGGTACATGGATCAATCGTCCTACCATTCTAAGGTTTTTGGCTTGTCGTATCGACGCTCTTCTAAAGTTTTCAAGTCTCTCTGATTTTCCATCAACATATGATAGTTCATGATAGAAGTCTCCGGTATGGGGGCTAATCCATCCCGTACTTGAACCATTACTACATATGCAGACATCGAATCACGTGTTCTAACACTTGGGCATACTCACAAGCATTGCAGAATTTCCCTTGTCGACAAACTGAGTTCGAATAAATCCATTGTTTCTGCAAGCTAAATGAGACATCTAGCATTTCTTCACAACCCTCGGGTTTTCGTATCCTCCTAAAAATGTCGGCTGATTAACTCAGAGTTTTCTTCCAAAATATCTTCCTCCAGCAAGAGTGTGCTTGCTTCTTATGAACTCCTGGGCCTGTGGGTTATGGCCCACTTCAACTCTTGTACAATTTTAACTCATCCTTTCGAGGATTATCATTCCATATTCCAACATTACATCTCCTTTAAATCCAATAGTACTTCTTCCTTCATACCCTTGTGGTGACGATCATACAAAACTCCAACTTATTTGGTCCAGCTCCCTTCTATGGACCCTCATGAATAACACATTTCTTTCTTCATTGATCTTGTGGCTTTACGGAGTACTACCACACCTAAAATGAAATGCACTAGTTTATCCATAAATCATATTATTTTTCATATCAAATCTTTTATTACATCCTTAACCATTTTTTGTAAATCCAACTTCCAAAAAGTACTTTGTTACAAATGCTGCCACCCACATGGTTTGGTATGGTCAGGCATTACTTCCAAATTTATTCATTTTCCCTCCTTGAGGATTCTTCAGTCCCACTGGAATTGTGCGACATGCGCCTTGAAATCTTTAATCTTCTGTTTCATCGTGGTGGCCTTGAGCTTCATTTCCATCATCTCTGCATGCACTTCTCTTAGGTATTCCTGAGTGTAACGGAGTCTTGCTTCAAGTATTTCTCCGATCTGGCGTATGGCTTCCATGGTTGCTTCACGAACAACGTCGAAGAAAGTTGCTTGTGGTACACGTGGGATGAAAAAGTACTGCCCCATCATCTTTGGGCAAACTCCTTTCATACGGTGGAGGTGTAACTCCACATACCAAAGTTCCACTCCCTTTTGCATGAAGGGGTAGCCTTTGTAGACTGCATCTCCTTCAAGGTGAATATGCTTCATCATGTCCTTCAGGATTTCGGGTAATCATGATCACTTGTCAGGGTCATGATCGTTTCCGGGCCCTTAAGGAAAGACTCATAAAGGGTCGTCATCTTCAGTTGTAAAACAAAAATGGTGCTTAGAATAAGGTACATATCTCCTTGGGCACACATTCATATCATCCAAACAAAACTTCAAACTCAATTTCCCACATCCAGTTTATGCATCACAACTCATTTTCTTCCATGTTCACCCAGAATATTAATTTCCAAGATAAAACATAACAACTTCTTAAAGCCTTTCAGCATATGACATATCAACTTTATTGAGTCATGAATTAGTACACTCTCTGGGTAATCTATTACATAACTCAACCCCGCATTCTCATGAAAAAGTGTTTTCCTTACTACCCTTATTACTGATATCAACATTTCTACTACTCAGCTCCAGCTTTCTCATGACTTGAACAATCCCTAGCAAAATGTCCTGCTTCCTTGCAACGGAAACAAATAACTTCCGGCATGTATCGAGGCTTCTTGGTGATGGTGTCTGCTCCTTGAGTTCCTTGCTTCCTTTCGAGACAATCATTGGCATAATGCCCGACGTCCTTACATTCAAAACAGGTAATATGACTCTTGTCCCTCTTTGCAGAAATTGGGTTGTTCTGAGGGTGTCTTTGTTTTCTCTTCCTGGTTTTCTTCATTCTGATCAAACGTTCTATTCCCCGTGGATCAAACTCCACTGCTTCTGTCGGGAAGTATCCCAGATACTCTTTTCTTTCCTGGGTGCAATACTGTGAACAATGTCCTTCTTCTCCACATGAATAACAGGCATTGGAGTAAAATCTGTTGAGGCTTTCTCCATCAGGGTCTTCAACACTTTCCTTAATCACAAGTTCTTTCATAACTTCTCGGAGGGCTTCTGTCATTCCTTCTTCCTTCTTCTGAATAATTTGTTGCACCGTGGGGTAAATGTGACACTGAGCTGGGTAGTGGGTGGTTCCTTCACACAAGAAACAAGTCACCTGACTAGTTGGGCATTCCTTAGCTGGGTGTTTCTCCTTACAATGAGGGCATCCCTCCTTGTGTTTCTCCTGGGTGTGTCCTATTTCTCCGCAAATTTTGCAGGCACAAGGATTATTTCTTGGGGTATCATGGTGCTTCTGGATAAGACGAGATCTTGTCAGAGTCTTCTTGAATTCTTCCCAAGTCCTTGCTCCATTCCATCCCCGTATAGCTTGATGCATATGCCACCATGTTGCAGCACTTCCTTCAAAGTACTGAAGATCATACGATACTTCATTCTTCCTTGAAACCAAATTGCTCCCGAAGTGATTCTCCATGTTCTGAATCCATAGCTCTGCCTCCGACTGGGTTTTCGGTCCAGAGAATACCAGTCCAACTTCATTCATCATCTACTGGGTCCAAGGGTTTTAGGGTGAGATAAGAGAGAGGTGGGCAGGGATATACACAATACAAACAATAGTTTTTAAAATGGGTTTTATTTGTGGCTGTCGGAAAAACATTAAACAAATGACAGCTCACAAATCGTCGCATCTAACGTAAGTATATAACAGGGGTTTGGTCTTCTAAAAGTCAAATAAATCTTTAGAGTCTTCAGATTCTTCGAGTCTCCGGAGTCTTCAACTGTTGTAGCTTCAAATCTTCTAATGCATGGTCAAATCCTGTTTACTCCGAAATGGTCATCGGTTGTCCGATATCTTGTCCTTCTTGGAGCGGCTTTAGTTGATCCTCCGTGTGATCAAAAGGGAAAGGGGGATATTCTAACTATTTGAAGTAAGAGGGGATATTTGATCAAATCAGAAAAGATGAGTAGTAATGGATTCTTTTGGAAATAAAGTTTTAGATATTTCCTGTCCTAGGGCTTTCCGATTTCTAGGGTCACGTTCTACAGTCAACATGTGCTCTGATACCATATCTGTAGCGACCCGACCTCAGACGGTCAAGCCTCTGTGTATCTGTGCCATCCCTGGATCGGTATGCTGGCACACACAGTACATCAATGTATATATCAAAGTGCAATCACATGTATAAATAAAGTAAAACTGATATATACCTCATAAGTCTCAGCGGAAACAAACAATCAGGTGTGGAGTCCCATCAACGCCATCGGCAGGTTGAGTGTAGACCGTAACCCTGTACCGTACTCTTACTCGTCGGAAGGAACATATCTGCAACATGAGACATTGCAGCCATGTAGGTCAGTACATTGAATGTACCGGCAAGATCACAATATGAGGAAAGCAGATGATAAAACTATTCTATATGCAATATGGCTTTGTGGCTCTGTGTATGATGTTTTAGCGTAAAAGCTGGTTTTATTTTCCCTACAACAAAGAAATATCAGGAGTCTGTACTATGGAGTTTTCTGTCAGGACATGGTTCCGCCAACCGATGTCTCATAGCCCAAATCATCATAAGTTGCCCACAATTAAGTTATCAGTCCGGTGTTGAGAGTTCCGAGATAGATCCAAGTCCAGAGGCTCAAATTGTCCGTAACCTGGGACACGGATAATCGATTAGGTTTTAACCCTCAGCAGAGGTTTGTACACTTTACCCGCAAGATTCGATCCCTCTCTTTACATTCTCGCACTTCAGGGTGTTTGAGAACAAGATGACCGAAACATGGTCTTCCGAAGAGTTCCTCTGACCACTGTCCGGTGCTCATCCAATCCTACCATAGTTCTACATCTGCTAGCACCGTCCCAGCCAGAGTCACAACTAAGGTCAACCAAGCCAGAGCCCATAGTGACTTGCGGTTGCAGAGGTAAGCTTCTGGGCATGAAGTATTCTTCCGTCTCTTTGAGTCTAGGTGAAGCTTTCCGCAAGATGTCATGGCGCTTATCCATGCATCCCGGCCAACCACTTGTTTCTCCAGGGTGCCCGTCAACCATCCTTCACCCAGTAGTGTGTATTGAATTCTTGTCTCGAGTCTCGAAATCTTGAGGAGTCCTGAAGATGCAGTCCTTGCAGATGCCATCATGAAGTTGTCGTCTTTGACGTAAAGTCCTTCATTCTCACACCACTCCCGAGCACTCATACCAAACCCCGTCTACTACAGCGTAGCATTAAAACTATATACGTCCCGGGCTTGGTAACAGGGAGGTGGGTTCCTACCTCATGCATTCTACTCAACTACAAGGATCAATATCACTACTGGAGAAGTTGTTGCAAGGATGACACTAAATGCAATAAAAATATAGGTATGAAAAACATGGTCAAAGTGAACTTGCCTGGTAGGTTGATGAAGATAACAACGCTCTCGAAACTAACTTGATAGGACTATTCGCAACTCTCCGATGAAATCTATAATAACAAACATGACAATCACATAAGCAAGCATTCTAGCAAGCAAATCTAACAATCAAAAGAAAACCCAATAAGAAAACCCAACACAAAACAAATAGCACATCGAAAGAACTAATAGGGGAAAACTATAAAGAACCTACTAGGAAAACCTTTTGCCTTAACTACAAAATTAGTTTTGTCCTAAGCAAAACTTAACAAAGAAAATACTAAACTAATAAATTAACTGAAAATAAAAAGTAAAACAACTAAGTTAACACAAGGTACGGCCACAATAGTGATTTGAACAAATTTCATCAAACTCAAATTTACACTACTCAATTTGGAATCCAAAGGTACAAACAGAAACTTCAACAATTTTTGGATCTAATGCAAAAAGAATCACTCAATTTGGATCTAAAACATAAAAGTTATAAGCAATATAAAATCAGAACCATTCTGATTTTAAAACAGAAACGGAAATAACAAAAAAAAACTAACGGCGCTACGGGGTGTGCAGCTGAAACTAAACAGCGCTCGGGCGAAAAATAACAGAAATGCGTACGGCTAAAACAGAAAGATCGTTCGGCTAAACCGACTAAACCTGAATCGATCTAAACCAAATAAAGAACGAAACAAACCGGAACTAAACCAATCTAACAAAATAAACCTAACTGTTCGATCTAATCTAATCTAATGCGTTGACTACAGATCCGACGGCTGAGGGTGTTCCTGGTGCTTACAGTGAGGGTAGGGGAGCTCTGGCGTGGTCGGCAGCTTCCGGCGTCGACGGTGTGGCGGCTCCGGTGATTCTCCAGTGACGGCGACAGCACCAGGTGACGTAGAGGACAACGGCGATCACGGGGGTGGTAGGCGGCGAGCTTGGGGACGACGTAGTCGAGCAGGGCGAGATTGACGGTGGTGGTGATGCTCGGTGATGAAAGGGGCGATGATCCTCGCGGTTGTAGGCGGCGGTGGTGGTGTTCAGGCGATGCGGGGGAGCAAGGGGAGGTCGACGTGGTCTCGGGGAGGAGTGAGGTGGTCTGGGCGATGCGGTAGAACGATAATGGTGCGGTGGTGGCGCTCGGCTCCGGCAAGCAATAGGCGGCGAGGGAGAGGGGTTTGGGTGTCAGGAAGGGGCAGAACGGGGTGAGGGGAGGGGTATATATAGGGGGAGGGGTTCCTTGGTGGAGGGGGAGGATCGGGGGAGGATCCCGCGATCTCCGGGATACGGCGGCGGCGGCGGTGGTTCTGGCGTGGGGAGGAAGAAGAGGAAGATGCGGGCGGGGCGATCGGGCAGTGGGACCCAGCGATCAGTGGCACAGGGCGAGCGAGGAGGGAGCGGGCAACCGAGGCGAAGGGGCTCCAAGCATGCGTGGGGCAGCTGGGCCAGCCTGGCGCGTAGATGGGCCGAGGGAGAGCGAGAGAGAGAAAGTTAGGTGGGCCCTTGGTCCGTTGGCTTCGGCTATTTTTTTTAAAGCACAGACAAGAAAACTAAATAAAGGAAAAATAATAATACTTTTATATAGACATATTATATATCAAAATGACCGGAAAAATAAATCCTAGAACATGAACATTTTTACATGGTGAAATAAAATTCACATAAATTCTAATAAATCAAAAAGTGCTACTAATGCAATTAAAATTCAAATAAAATTACATTAAGATACCAAAATTATTTCAAACTAAATTTTCTCCATTTTTATAATGTAGGGAATCATATTACCCTATTTTCCATATAGTTTAATTTTGGAGGAAAATAATTCAAAATAAACCAAATAACTCCAAATGGTTTTGAATTAAAAAAAATTCAAACCATCTTCAAACCTTTCTTCATACTTCCAACTCATATTTCATATACTTTGAAGAAGTCATTTTATCTTCGCTCATGAAAATCATTGAGTTGCATAAAGTTTAGGAATTTTAAATACTTTCAGATGGAATTCAAATATTCTTTTTCAAAAACCCTTTTCAAATGGAAGAAGTCATGTCATCTTCACTCTAGATTTATGATGATGAAATGAATTTGAATCCTCAGAGATCAAAAGTCAAAAACAAAGCCTGGGAAAGTCATTTCATTCCCTCTCATTAAACTTTCAAAAAGTTTAAAATTCCACTCAATTTCACACAATCAATCACTCAACAATCAAACAAACAAATCAGAATTATTTATTTAATATAACATTCCAAAATTTAGAATTTTGTGATATTACATTGCTCCACTCAGCCTTGCCTCTTCTCCTATTTCTATGTGCATGAGCCGACGAGTTCCTGGTGAGATACGACGTCAAGGAAACAAAGCGATCGGTGGCACTTCGACATGATCCTCAACAGCTTTGGCGACCTACTCGAAGGCAAGGATGCCGTGGGGGCCAGGGCAACGCTCCTCGCTCGACGAGTACAGCAGGAGGTCGAGGAGTGCCCGCAGTTGCGCCATGGCAAGGAGGCCGCCTTCGTCCTGTACGTAAACTTCAGAAGAATCATAGTCGTACTCAGCAAACTGGCCGTACAGGTATAATCTGACTAATTCCGGCAGGCTGTCCAAGTGGTGGACTGGCTAAGAGCGGCAGGCAGTTCATGGATAATAATTTGACTAATTGTGTCTCAATCTCATCCTTTGTGCATGGATTTATCTCAAGTCTCCAAGCATGATGTACACAACTCCATGTAGGTACCTATGAAGTATGATGCTTTTAGATTTGTTAACGAATTTGTCTTTCCAGTATGCATAGTTTTTTCGACAACAAGACAGCAGGTCACTAAGTTTGGACTTCAAATATAGTCACCAGCGTGGATCAATCCATACATGCAGATTTGCCGCGTACATGGATGAGGACTCGAGTTCCATGTGTCTAACTGTAGGTACTTAAAGACACATATATGGCAGCTTCACATAGATGATGCTAAGCATATGGGGATGCATTCGCCTATATTGTGGCTTTGTTTTGGTCATTCATTCAATACATACGTATTTGTTTTTCTCATTCGCTCTCCTAATAACCATGATGGCTACTAATCCATGTTTTCCAGTGTCTCCGCAATTTCTATCCTCCACTTTCAGCATATATGTGTCATGGCACACAAAAAGTTATTACCTGCACAATTGCAGTACGTCATGGCAAGGTTGAATATAGAGCATGGTGAGGGCCGATGCCTGACGGGATTAGTTTTTGTATTTAATGTTAGTGGGGGAATTATTATTCTATTTTGTACTAAGTTTGCTTTGTCTCTGTACTAGATGAAGAGTAGAGCAATTTCTCTGACTGGAACTGGTCTATATTAAATGGGCGTCTATGACTACCAGCAAAATGGACGAAGCAAGAATTGTTTTTATGGCTTAGCTCTATGCTACATTTCAATGTTCCATTGGGGTTAGCTGACCCCAATGCCACTATGTCAGCTCCGCCGTTACTGTATTCAAAACATTAATTTTAATTTGTGTGCTAGATTTCTAATTTTTATGTGCACCATGCCTGCTACTGACCCACGTTTTCGATTGTCTCCTTAATTTCTATCATCCACTTTGACCATATATGTGGGATGACGTACACAAATTTTTACTTGCATGGGTGCAGTACGTCATGGCCAAGGACGAATATAGAACGTTGTGAGGATCGATGCATGATGACATATGTTTTTGTATTTAATGTAGTAGGGAAATTATTATTCTGTGTTTTAGTAAGTTCTCTTTTTTCCTCTCTCCTAGATGAAGAATAGAACAATTTCTCTGATTGGAATTGGTCTATATTAAATTGGTGCCTATGAATATAAGTCATTATACAAGACCAACATGGATGAAGCTCTAATTATTTTTATGGCTCAGCTCTATGCTAGAGATTTCGAAGTTCCATTGGGGTCAGCGCCTCTATGTTAGCTCCGCCATCCCTAATTCAAAGTTTTAATTTTAACTGGACTGCTGCAAAATTAATGATGGAAATGAGCGAGCCCTCATAAAGGTTAACCCCTGTAACACAACAACCAAGAGAAATTTATACATAAGGAAAAATAGAGCACTCATCTGGGCACATTTCTTTAATAACAATGCAACATTGACATGTAGTCTGTAACTAAACTTGAAAGTAAAATTTTCAAATAGTACTATCATCTCTGGTGAACAACATCTGCACTATCTACGATCGGCATTTCAATTTTACACATATTTGAATATTTTGTTCGACCAAAATAAATAGTTTTATGCGTAGGTTTTTCTATGATGTTCAACAAAAGGCTTTCTTGAAGTTGTGACGCTCTTCAAATTCCAAATACACTAAGTTGTGCCTTCTGTCTAATTACAACTTATTTGTTGAATCATTACATAGTTTCTTTAATAACTTTAATGAGGTATGCTTTTTATTTACCAACTATTTTCATTACTCAATTATTTTGAATGGTTTAACAACTATTTTCAGTACTCAATTATTTACCAACTATTATCATTACTCAATTATTTCAAATAAATTTGGTATGAAAAGATGGTTCTTTCAAATATAATTGTACAAAACACACGGTTCTATGTTAATAATATAGGATCAAATGCAAAATTAATTAACTATCCCATGCATTAAAGTTAAGAATTCCATAAATTCTTCGAAGAAGTTCGACAAAAAGGCTAATTATTTTCTATGGGGATGAGAAAATGCCACCTTTTAAGTAAAAGTATTTTACTTTGATATTCTAAAATTCAATATCTAAACATTCACAAAGAAAATATACGGTTATAAGATTATCATCCGACCATATTTTGAATAATGTTCTATATAGTACTATATGGGTCGTAGTTAGAGGAGTTTACCTACACGTTTTATATCTGTCATCCATTGACTATCAAATGTGACATAAAGATTCTACTATTCTATTGCCTGTGTTTTATAATTCCATTACCATATGTCATTCGGTATAAAATAAGCATACATGAAAAATATTTAGGAAAATGAAAGTCATATTGATCAACTATCTGAAAGATGGGTTGTTTAAATATAATTTAAATAGTTACATGTAAAAAATTCACACCCTATGCAGGAGGAAATAAGCAGTGTATTAGGCAGCTCTACATCCTTCCCAAGTGAGACCGAGAAACATATTATTATGATATTATTTTCCATGCATGATTTTCTCTTCATGTAGTAAAATTTCAGCAATATAATGTGATATTATGTTATAGAAACATATTACTTTGGTGGCTTTATATTCTAATTTCATATACCTTTATGCATACCTCCATTTGTAAATCTCTATGTTTCTAAACATATATGCTTCACTAACATATCAAGTATAGTGGTTAATATCATAAAACCAAAGTTGTTCATGATATAGATTGAAAGAACATAATACATAACCGGACCGTGTGAATGCACGGGTTGACGACTAGTATCCAATAATACTTCATCCATTCTTATTCTTGGGGGTATCCCACATATCGAGACAAAACTCGTACTTATTTTATCCGAATTCCACTCCGTGGAATATCATTATCCTTTCCAGGGTCAAGTGTCCTCACGGGTACTACCACCCTTGAAATGCACAAATTCATACATAGACCATATTTCTCATATCCTCGAAAATGGTCAAAATCTTTCTTCATACAGTAACAACTCATAAAATCCAATTCGGTACCAACAAAGCTAACTTCATTGATTCTCCAATGACTACAATCTCTTGCATTTCCAGTACATGCCTTAACTCATCGCCTCAATATAAAGGAAAATGTTCTCACTACTACTACTATACTTCTCACAAACACAACTAATTATCACAAGTCTACTTCTCCTTGGGACAATCTCTGGCAAAGTGCCCTGCTTCATTACAACGAAAACATATTACTTCTGACAAGTCTCGAGGTTTCCTTTTTGGCCAACTACTGAAGTAGTGCCCCGACTCCTTGCACCTGCAACAGGTGATATGACTCAGGTCCTTCCTGGAATCCAATCTACTTCTCTTCCTGGACTTTTCCGTTCCAATTAGGGCTTCTATTTCCTGTGGGTCATACTCTACTTCCTGTGTCGGGAATTCTACTAGATCCCCATTCAGACAATTTTGGGAGATGTGTCCTTCTTCTCCACATGAATAGCATGACTTGTTTCATGGTTTAATTAGGTTTTCTTCGGGTGTGTCCTCCACATCTTCCTTCATCACAGTTTCTTCTAAAATTTCCATGAGGGCTCCTTTCATTGTTTCTTTTTTCTGTTGGATGGTTCTTTGCACCCTGGGGTAAATATGATACTGAGCAGGGTAGTGGATAGTCCCTTCACACAAGAAACAAGTAATCTGCCTAGTTAGGCATTCTTCAGCTGGGTGTCTTCCTTCACAATTAGGTCATTCATCCTTGTGTCCTTTATGGTTGTGTCCAATTTCTCCACAAAGCTTGCATGCACAAGGTTTCTTCACATCATTTTCATAAGGCTTCAACTTCTGGGACACAAGCCAAGACTTTTGCAAAGTCAGCTTAAATTCTTTCCAAGTGGTTAGTCCCTGCCATCCATTGATGGTTTGGTACATCCTCCACCAAGTAGCAACACCTCTTTCAAAGTACTGAAGAGCATGTTGGGTCATATCCTTTTCGACTATACGGTTATTCTTCATATGACCATCCATGTTCTGAATCCCTCGGTCCGTCTCCAATTGGCTTATCGGTCTGAGAAATGTGAGTTCATCTCCATTCATCCTCTATTGGGTCCAGAGGTTTTGGGGTGAGATAAGAGAGATAGAGAGGGATACACACAATGCAACCAATAGTTTTGAAAAGACAAATTTTATTTTGTGGCTGTCGGAAAAAAAACAAATGACAGCTCACAAATGCCGCATCTAACGTAAGCGTATAACAGGGGTTTGGTCTTCTAACGGTCAATAAATCTTCAAGGTCGCAAAACTCTTCAAGTCTTGTTCATGTCTTCGGTGGCTTCCTCCGATCGTGCTTGTTCTTCTCAAGTTCTTTTGCCAGATCAACTCTGTTGACGCGAAGTCTCTCATGACGTCCTTTAATATTTCTGGAGTTGCATTCAAACTTCTGGTTTTCAACATCCTTGGCATGAACCCTGGTCCTACTGTCCTTCAGTTCCTGACGAATATCCGGTGTCTTGAGGTTTTACTCCTCCAGCTTGGCTACTTCCAGCTTCTAGGTCCTGATTTTTTCACAAAATACTTCCTTGTCAAATACGGTTTCCTGAAAGTCCATCTTAAAATTCTTGATGTAATACTCCAGATCCTGGCGATACACTGGCTAAGGTTAAAACCACATCCTTTGCTGACAGATGCCTCATCAGCCTTCTACCATCCAATCATTCTGAAGAAATGCATGTTTAAGTTAGCATGGTGACCATAGTATCAATGGCGATGACATCACGGATAACCGTGTTCTGCCCTTGTCATTGCCATGAGCTATCTTCCATAATTGATATCTCCTGCCTTAGGGTTTTCTTGACAAAAACAATGAGTTTTTAACTCTCCATGTTCTGGTCTTTCTCCGACACACCTTGATCTCGGGTATTGACAGCTTCAATAGTCCGACAAGTTCCATAAGGGTAGCTTTCCTAGGTCATACAAATCTAGAAATTCTTCAGAGCCTTCAAATTCTCCTAGTCTTCGGAGTCTTCAACCATTGTAGTTTCCATTATTATAATGCACGGTAAGATCCTCTTCATTCAGAAGTGGTTTTAGTTGTCTGATATCTTCTCGGAGTGGTCTCATCAGTTGAATCCTCGCGTGGTCAAAAGGGGAAAGGGTATTGTCCAACTAAAAGGGAATATTTGATAAAGCTTAGAAGAGAAGAGAGGTAAAAGATCCTTTTGAAAATAGAGTTGTAGAGAAAATCTTTCCTATGGGCTTGCCAGTTTCTAGGGGTCACGTCCTACAGTCAACATGTGCTCTGATACCATCTTGTAGTGATCTAACCTCAAACAGTCAAATCTCTGTGCATAAGTGTCATCCCTGGATCAGTATGCTGATACACATAGTACTCGAGGATTTATAACATAGGTAAATCACATGTATAAAGTAACGTAAATACCATTACCTCAATCCAAATAGCGGAAGTACCAATAAGGTTGTGGATTCCCATCAACACCAACGGCAAAGTTGAGTGTAGAAATCGTAACCCCAACGTATCACTTACTCGTCGTAAGATAATCCTGCAACATGAGACGTTGCAGCCACAAAGGGCCAGTACATTGAATGTACTAGCAAATTCACACTGTAGAGCAATGCTGAATAATGGCTATCACTACATGCATATTTGGCTGGTGGAGGCTCTAAGTTTAACATTTCATAAAGCTAATTTTTTCCTACAACAAAGGAATTATTTTATTTAACTACAAAATTGGCTGAAATTATTGAGAAGGTTCCTCCAACTCAATCCCAAAATAAATAATTATAACCCAACAAATTAATTAAGTAAAGTGATGAGATCAAATCAGTAATTCAAGTACCAGATACTCAAGATGTCCATAACCGGGGAGACGGCTAATCATGATTAGTTTGTACACTCTGCAGAGGTTTGCGCACTTTTCCCCACAAGACTCGATCTCCTCTGTTGAATTTCTCGCACTGCATGATGTTTGAGAAACGGATGATCGAGACACAGTTTTTTGAAGAGGTCCCCTTAACAGATAGATAGGCCGGTACAACTACAATCCCCTACATCTGCTAGCCCATCATGGAAAGGATTCCCACAACTTACTCAACTATGCCAGAGCCCATAATGGCTTGTGGATGCACACAGAAGTTTCTAGCATGAATAATCTTATGACCCCTTTGAGCCTGGGTGGCATTCCATAGCATGATCACACGGATACCCCGGGATCTCCTTGGACAAGACTGGATTATCCCCAGGTGTCCGGGCAAACCACTGGTATATCCCCAGGGTACCCCAACCAATCCACCCAGATGTGTATTAAAGTAGCCACCTTAAGTTTAACCATTAATTAAAAATAACTCTCACATCTGTCATGGATCACTCAAACCAAACCACGTCTACTAGCATAGCATAGTAGTATAAGCATAACGTAGTAACACCCGGGGTTTGAATGCAAGACAATAGGTTCCTACCTCATCAACTACTTCGCAATACCCGCATATTATCAAATCCTAACCATGCAATATTTGAGGGTTGTAACTAATGCATAAAAACTGGGTATGAAGAGTATGATCAAAGTGTGAACTTGCCTTGTATAGTTGATGAAGATGATTTGCACTCATAACTCCTGATAGTTCTACTCGTCACACTCCGTTCAATCTATCCTAAGCAAGCAATTGCATACATAAGCACTCATTCAGAAGAATCAAAGAAAAGACTTCGGAAATCTTTGAAAACAAGCAATCAACTCTTGCAACATAAAACAATTTCTAATAGTAACAAAATTGGGTGAATTTGGCCTTATCAGAAAGTTTAGGTCAAGAGCTTCGATTTGCAAAAAGAATCAAAATCGGAGTTACGAAACTCAAGTTATGATCAAAAGAAGTTTGAATATGAATCTGAAAAAAAATTGAAATTTCAAAATTTCAAAAAAGTTGATGTGACAGCTTCACTGGATAGGTGAAAACAAGACAAAACTATAGGCGCTGGTTTCATCTAATTTGGATGAACGAGTAAAAAGTTGATATTTGAAAAATTAGGGTCAAGCTGTTTTATGAAAGAAAAATAACTACGGCTAAAGAATTCTAAGTCTAATGTATAAATACAGAGACTAATTGATAATCTAATTATTCTACCGTACTAGTCTAGAAATAATAAAATATGGAAGTATAAAAAATGAAGAAAGATACCTTTATAAGGTAGAGAAAAGACGACTTTGGAGAGAAGAGACAATTTTCAGAAGTCCCGCTGGAGAGGAGAAAAATACTTTTTTTAATGAATCTAGTCAAACCAAAATATTGATTTAACCCGAATCGGATGATTTTTGGAGGCTCTATGGGTCTATATTTATAGGTGGAAAAGAGGTTTAGGGGGCAAAGACTAGGTACTGTGTGACTAAAAGTAGACGAAAAGAAAAGAAAAGAGGAACCGCATCGGCGTACACTGCGCGCTGCAGTTTTTTTTGGCTAAAGAACAAAAGAAAAAAACTGGAAAGGATTGTGGCTAGCTGGGCCTGGCCCATTTATGAGAAAACAAAATAAGATGAGGCGCCCGCTGCCACTATGTTATGTGTGTGGGTGACAAATAATTATGGGCCGTACGTACAGTTTCTTTTTAAAATAGAAACAGAAGGAAAACCGAATAACGAAAGTAAAATAAAATTTTTTATAGGCATAGTATATATTAAAATTTTCAGAAAACAATTTCCTAAAATATGAACATATTTTTAGCGGCAAATAGGTTCTGCAAAAATTTAAATAAATCAAATAGTGCTACTAGTTTATTTAAAAATCAAATGAAAATATTTTAAAATACCAAAATAACTTAAAATTTATTTCTCTCCATTTTTCTAATATAGGGAATCATTTTACCCTAATATCTATATATTTCAGTTTTTGGAGAAAAATAATTCGAATGAAACCCAAATAACTCCAAATTGAAAATAATTTCGAAGGGACTTTAAATTTGATTCTTTGAAACTCCCAACTCATATTTCATATGTTTTGAAGAAGTCATTTTATCTTCTCTCATGAAAATCATTGAGTTGCATAAAGTTTTCGAATTTGAAATATTTTCAAATGAAATTCAAATCTTTTCAAAAAACCCTTTTCATTTATTTAAATGGAAGAAGTCATTTCATCTTCACTCTAGGGTTTTGTATTTGAAAATCAATTTGAATTCATGGAGATCATAAAAGCAAAATGAAAGTATGGGAAAGTCCTTTTATTCCCTCTCATTTAACTTTCAAAAAGTTTCAAATTTCACTCAATTTCACCCAAGCAATCAAACAATCAATCAAAGCTATTTATTTAATATAACATTCCAAAATTTAGAATTTTGGGATGTTACAGCGGCTCTGTAGAGTCTGCACTTCGTTGATTGATCCCCAATCTAGCCCCTTGTTAATCCATGGTGCGAGCTGAATTGAAGGGCCGGATCGGAACGCAGGTGTAGCTGCCCACTTGGTACCACAGGGTTCAGTGATGTAAAACCTGTCCCGTTGCCATAAGTTGGAAGATTCCGTGAAGGATCCTTTTAGCCAGAGGGCGTTGGTGAGCTTGCTCACCGTAGTGCCACCACACTCCGCTTGCTTCCCCTCGATCACCTTCGGCTTCACATTAAAGGTCTTGAGCCATAAGCCGAAGTGTGGGGGAATACGGAGGAAGGCCTTGCACATGACGATGAACGCCAAGGTGACAAGAAAAGAGTCCGGGGCTAGAATGTGAAACTCTAGCCCGTAATAAAACATGAGCCCTCGAACGAAGGGGTGAAGAGAGAACCCTAGCCCTCGGAGGAAGTGGGAGATGAATACGACCCTCTCATCGGATCTGGGAGTAGGAATAATCTGCCCTTGAGGAGGGAGCCTATGGGAGATTTCCGTGGTCAGGTACTTTGCCGCCCGGAGCTTCGCAATATCCTCCTCTGTGATAGAGGAAGCCACCCACCGGCCTTGAAGGCTATGTCCTGACATGACGGGGAAGCTCGAAGCAATTAGTTTGAACCTTGGATGTAGAAACTCGAGGTTGGATAGGTTGAGGAAAGGGTTGGCGTAAAGGAGAAAGTCAGGTCGTAGCCCTTTTATAAAAGCGATGAATATCGAACGCCTCCTCCTGGGCCTTAAAGCCTGCCTATTCTTAAGGAATCGTGCCAACAAAATGGTTGGGATACCCACGCCCGTATTGATGAGAATCCCGTAATAAGGGGACACGATATCTGCTTCGACAAGATGTGCTAGTAAAACCGCATCTCAAAACGTGGAATGACAGACTAAAAAACGGTTCAAAATAGTAACCGGGCAGGGACGTGATATCACGTTACCAAAAAAAGAGAGTTCTCAGTAGATTGGACACATGAAATATTATACTCTCTGTGGTGGTGTGTGGTACTTGTTTTGCAGATTTGGACATGTTAGTCGTATTCGAAGACTGTGTTGGAGTATTCGGAGGAGGAACCCGCCTTGCAATGCTGAAGACAATCTGCACGGTGGACACGTCGTCATTGAAGCCTGGTTTAGGGGCTACTGAGGGAGTCCTGGACTAAGGGGTCCTCGAGCGTCCTGCCTGTTGGACATGGGCCGGACTAATGGGCTACGAAGATACAAGACCGAAGACTCTCACCCGTGTCCGGATGGGACTCTCCTTGGCATGGATGGCAAGCTTGGCATTCGGATATAAAGATTCCTTTCTGTGTAACTGAGTTTGTATAACCCTAGTCCCATTTGGTGTCTATATAAACCAGAGGGCTTAGTCCGTAGAGACACTCATAATCAGATAGGCTAGACTTCTAGGGTTTTAACCATTACTATCTCGTGGTAGATCAACTCTTGTAACCCCCATACTCATCAATATTAATCTAGCAGGATGTAGGGTTTTACCTCCATCAAGAGGGCCCGAACCTAGGTGAACATTGTGTTCCCTGTCTCCTGTTACCATCAACCTCAGACACATAGTTCAGGACCCCCTACCCGAGATCCGCCGGTTTTGACACCGAGAGGGTGGGCCTAATTGGACAAGGCCCCCAAGTAGGATTCCTCCAACTTGGGGCACCCCATGACTGCCCCCTCCCCCTCCCACCTATATATATGTGGGGAGGGGGCGCCAAGAACACACAACAAACATTGTTAGCCGTGTGCGGCGCCCCCTCCACAGTTTACGCCTCCGGTCATATTCATGTAGTGCTTAGGCGAAGCCCTGCGCGGATCACTTCACCATCACCGTCACCATGCCATCATGCTGACGGAACTCTGCCTCGACACTTTGCGGGATCAAGAGTTTGAGGGACGTCATCGAGCTGAACATGTGTAGAACTCGGAGGTGCCGTACATTCGGTGCTTGATCGGTCAGAACGAGAAGAAGTTCGACTACATCAACCGAGTTGTCAAATGCTTCCGCTTACCATCTACGAGGGTACATAGACACACTCTCCCCCTCTCGTTGCTATGCATCTCCTAGATAGATCTTGCATGAGCGTAGGAATTTTTTTGAAATTGGATGCTACGTTCCTTAACAGTGGCATCCGAGCAAGGTCTATGCGTAGATGATATGAACGAGTAAAACAAAAAGAGTTGTAGGCGATGATCATCATACTACTTACCACCAATGTCTTATTTTGATTCGGTGGTATTGTTGGATGAAGCGGCTCGGACCAACCTTACATGACCACGTTCATGAGGACGGTTCCACCGACAGACATGCAAGTAGTTTTGCATAAAGGTGGCTAGCAGGTGTCTGTTTCTGCAACTTTAGTTGAATCAAATTTGACCGCGGCCAGACCTTGTTGAAGGTTAAAACAGCAAACTTGACAAACCACCGTTGTAGTTTTGATGCGTAGGTAAGAATGGTTCTTGCTAGAAGCCCGTAGTAGCCACGTAAAACTTTCAACAATAAAGTAGAGGACATCTAACTTGTTTTTGTAGGGCATGTTGTGACGTGATATGGTCAAGACATGATGTGATATACATTATTGTATGAGACGATCATGTTTCGTAAAAGTTATCTGCAACTGGCAGGAGCCTTATGGTTGTCGCTTTATTGTATGAAATGCAAATGCCATGTAATTGCTTTACTTTATCACTATGCGTTAGCGATAGTTGTAGAATCAATAGTTGGCGGGACATCCACGACGCTATGATGGAGATCAAGGTGTCAAACCGATGAAGATGGAGATCATGACGGTGCTTTGGAGATGGAGATCAAAGGCACAAGATGATGATGGCCATATCATGTCACATATTTTTGATTGCATGTGATGTTTATCTTTTATGCATCTTATTTTGCTTAGTACGGCGGTAGCATTATAAGATGACACCTCACTAAAATTTCAAGGTATAAGTATTCTCCATGAGTATGCATCATTGTGACAGTTCGTCGTGCTGAGACACCACGTGATGATCGGGCGGGATAGGCTCTACGTTCACATACAATGGGTGCAAGACAGTTTTGCACACGCGGAATACTGGGGTTAAACTTGATGAGCCTAGCATGTACAGACATGGCCTCGGAACACTAGAGACCAAAAGGTCGAACATATATAGTAGATATGATCAACATAGAGATGTTCACCATGATGACTACTCCATCTCACATGATGATCAGACATGGTTTAGGTGATTTGGATCACGTGATCATTTAGATGACTCGAGGGATGTTTATCTAAGTGGGAGTTATTAATTAATATGATTAATTGAACTTAATTTATCATGAACTTAGTCTTGATAGTATTTGCATATCTATGTCGTAGATCAATAGCTCGCGTTGTAGCTCCCCTATTTTTTGATATGTTCCTAGAGAAAACTAAGTTGAAAGATGATAGTAGCGATGATGCAGACTGGGTCCGTGATCTAAGGATTATCCTCATTGATGCAGAGAAGAATTATGTCCTTGATGCACCGCTAGGTGACAGACATGTTAAATGAGCAGATGCAGACATTATGAACATTTGACAAGCTCGGTATGATGACTACTTGATAGTTTAGTGTGAAGGAAATATGCCCTAGAGGCAATAATACAGTTGTTATTTATATTTCCTTATATCACGATAAATGTTTATTATTCATGCTAGAATTGTATGAACCAGAAACTTAGTACATGTGTGAATACATAGACAAACAGAGTGTCCCTAGTATGCCTCTACTTCACTAGCTCATTAATCAAAGATGGTTAAGTTTCCTGACCATAGACATGTGTTGTCATTTGATGAACGGGATCACATCATTAGAGAATGATGTGATGGACAAGACCCATCCGTTAGCTTAGCATAATGATCGTTTAATTTTATTGCTATTGCTTTCTTCATGACTTAGGCCCTGTTTGGTTCAGCTTTTATTGACGGATTCCGCTACCGCGCAACAGAATCTGAACCAAAGGGCGAACCCAGCAGAATCTGATTCCAGAAATCCGCTGTCAAAATCTGAACCAAAAGCGGAAGCAGCCCAGGACGTGCTTTCCAAAATCTGATTTCGCTGTGGGCCAAAACCTGAAAAAGTTGTATCAGCTGGTTTGCCAAATGACCTACATCTTTTTCACATCAGATTCTCCACAGCTGTTTTTTCACAACAGATTTTTCACAGCTGCTTTTAGAAATCCACAACCGAACCAAATAGGGCCTTATACATGTTCCTTTGACTATGAGCTTATGCAACTCCCGAAAACCGGAGGAACACCTTGTGTGCTATCAAATGTCACAATGTAACGTGGTGATTATAAAGATGCTCTACAGGTGTCTCCGATGGTGTTTGGTGAGTTGGCATAGATCGAGATTAGGATTTGTCGCTCCGAGTATCAGAGAGGTATCTCTGGGCCCTCTCGGTAATGCACATCACTATAAGCCTTACAAGCAATGTGACTAATGACTTAGTTGTGGGATGATGCATTATGGAATGAGTAAAGAGACTTGCCGGCAATGAGATTGAACTAGGTATGATGATACCAATGATCGAATCTCGGGCAAGTAACATATCGATGACAAAGGGAATGACATATGTTGTTATGCGGTTTGACCGATAAATACCTTCATAGAATATGTAGGAGCCAATATGAGCATCCAGGTTCCACTATTGGTTATTGACAGGAGATGTGTCTCAGTCATGTCTACATAGTTCTTCAACCCGTAGGGTCCGCACGTTTAATGTTCGATGATGACTTGTATTATTTGTTATGTGAATTGATGAACGAAGTTTGTTCGGAGTCCCGGATGAGATCACGGACATCACGAGGAGTCTCAAAATGGTTGAGAGGTAAAGCTTCATATATTGGAAGGTTGCATTTGGACATCGGAATGGTTTCGAGTGGTTCGTGCATTTTTCCGGAACCCCCCGGGGAAGTTAATGGGCCTTAGTGGGCTTTAGTGGAGAGAGGGAAGAAGGGCCACGAGGTGGCGCGCGCCTCCCCCTGACGAAACCGAATTGGACAAGGGGTGGGGGTGTGGCCCCCTCCTTCCTTCTCCTTCTCCCCTCATTCCTTTCCCTCTGGTGGAAGAAAGGAAAAGGCG
>NC_041392.1:197545164-197572429 GCF_002162155.2 Triticum dicoccoides
CCCGCCCCCCGGCGCGCCCCTCCTGGCCGGCCTCCTCTCTCCCTTCCTCCTTTATATACATGGCCAGGGGGCACCCCAATAGCACAACAGACAATCTCTTAGCCGTGTGCAGTTACCCCCTCCACAGTTCAACACCTCGGTCATATCGTCGTAGTGCTTAGGAGAAGCCCTACGCCGGTAACTTCATCATCACCGTCGCCACGCCGTCGTGCTGACGGAACTCTCCCTCGTCTTCAATTGGATCAAGAGCTCGAGGGACGTCATCATGCTGAACATGTGCTGAACATGGAGGTGATGTACGTTCGGTACTTGGATCGGTTGGATCGTGAAGAGGTTCGACTACATCAACCGCGTTATTCACTACAAAAAAAGACACTTCTATGATGATACATGTTTGTCACAGTAGGTCACGTTTTCTGTCATGCATGTACTGACAGAATCAAGATAGTCATACCTGTGCTGTCGTAGAAGCGTTCCATGACATTACCCAAATTATCATCACGGAAGTGTCCACTTCCATGATGATAAATCGTGCATCACAGAGGTGCTTTCGTCAAGGGTGACCGACATGTGGCATCCACCGTAACGGGTCACCATTAAGCTATTGGGTCTGGTTTTGGATCTGGTAACCCGTTAACAGCCTGGACTAATGGGAAATTTCCACGTGTAAAATGCTGATTGGCCGGAGGAAACACGTGTCAACTCGTTAGTGGGTCAGATAGGCCCTATGATATGTCGACACGTGCGATGGCTCACCATTGGCCCATTTAGCTTACAAAGGCTGGCTCATTTTACTTAGTCCAAAGTTAGCGGGCTGGCCCATGAAAATCATGTTAACGGTCTCTTTGCAAATAGCCCATTTTGCAGCCCGGTAACTCATGACCAGTTAGGGCCTACCCGAAATCGGCCCAACAACGTCATGTGGGGCGTCGAATATAACACCAACCCATTTCACTTTCAGCCCATGTATGGCCCATGACGTCTTTCGGCCCATATGAGGCCTTCGTATCTTTAGGCCCTTTAGAGGCCCACGGCCATAATGAACAGTAAATTTCTTTGTATCCGTTAATGGCCCATGATTCACATGGGCCGTTTCCATCCTGTGTTAGCTTTCGGCCTACTGATGGCCCATATGTTCTTGGGCTCCTTTCCGGCCTTCAATTACTTCCGGCCCATTACTGGCATGTTCCCCTAATTGGCCAAATTCGGCCCGTGGCAAGAGTCGGTCCGTTTATGGCCTGTTACCCGTTGCGCCGTTTCCAGCCCGTCCTATATTCTAGCCCATTAATGACACGTTATGCATGTGACAGAATTAAGCCTTTGCTGTCCTCCAGCCTGTTAACGGCCCATTACCGTGCTAGGCCGATACCAATTACGCCCGTTTACAGCCCATGTTGACCCATTTATCCGACGGCCTGAGGCCCACCGATTCTACGGCCCTGTTGGAGGCCCATTTATCGACGGCCCGTAGGAGGCCCATGGATCCTACGTCCCGTAGCAGGGTCAAGGTTACCATGGGCCGTATATGGCCCATGGTTGTTGCAGCCACTAGCAAACCAGGGAAATAAAAGACTAGGAAATAAATAAGCCTGAAACTAACGCTAGGCTATTAAGGCGATTGCACAGATTACATCCACTGGGCATCAAAGATCGCCACTAGTGCAAATCTAGGGAACACCCTACACTATACAAAAATGGCTTGCTATTTTCTTCAGCCGGTGGCTACACGTTAAGAACAAATTTTGTATCGCAACAAAACAAATTACAACTATAAAACAAAAGGAAGGTTGGCATAAAAATTAATAGTCTGGCAGATAAATGCACCACCAGAAGTTCAGAAGCTCAGTACATTTGACATCACTATTACGTTTTCATGATGTATTGTCCGATGGAGCACCATAACCTTCGCCTTCATTTCTCCTAGGCTCCTGAACAACATAGAAAATGTTTGATATTCTGGTTTCAAAACCATGCATATCTTGACAACATCAAACAATGTCTATCCTTGTTTCACAAAGGGTCTCTGTTAGGGAATGGACTTGTGTCTGGAGCGCAGATATAACATTGTTTTGAGCTTGTATATCTTGATCATGAGGCAGTTTGGATGAGATTGCCTTAACAACCAACCCAGTATTATGCAAGAACATGCTTTTGGCACTGTTAGTGGACAGGTACTGACCCACTGCATCAAGAGCTGACATTGCGGTTATAGTTGCCTCGCCACCTTCAAAAGGTGGCGGTTCCACCATTATTTTCCATAGCTTACTGAAAAGTTGAGTTTTTACATTAGTAGTACCAGAACTGAAGATATTAAGGAGGCAGCAAAACCAAACAAAATAGCTTTGGTCTACATACATAACTTATTCTGGTGAACCCATGTAAAATATTAGTTGTATTTTACTACAAAGTATATAATAAAACCAGGTTCGAAACATATGACCATGTACCATGGCTAATGTATTGTCTATTTCTTCACATTGTATTGACAGCTAAGGATAAAGAGACAAAGTTTATAGTATGATAAGCATAGTATGACATTATTCATATCACAAAACAACTGACAACAGACAAACAGACAATTGTAACATTGTGTGGGCAAGTCCGGCACGGAACTAGATTACAGGTCAAGATCAAAGGAACATCACTTCTCTCTTTTGAACCTTGTAAGGTGCAATGATACGCTAAGACAATTGTGTATAAAATTGAAAAGAGTAATATACATTGGTTGCAAACCATGCAGTTCAAGGAACGAGTCAGAGTATGTAGTAGTTAAAAGACATGAGGATTAAGGATTTACAACAGCGGCTTTGACTCGTGTAGTCATGCCCTTCGTCTTGCTGGTGTGACAGTCCTTGAAGATTTCCACAGCATTTGGTTCAGGTACTTTTTGGTCCTTGCGGGCTTTTCGCTGCATTTGGAACAAGTCAATATAGATCTAATAATATGGTAGAGCGAAAAGAGTGACACAACAGCTAATTACAAGAGCCTCGCAGTGTGCAATATAGCTACAAGATCCTATTGTCTGTTGGAATTTCACTTTCGTACGGTTGGCCTTGTTCTTTGAACAGTTCACCTACAAGAAGATAGATTTGTGTGGCACATGCGTAAATAGGACTTCAACATGTGATTTGATCACATATATATAATATACCTGATACTTTGGATCAGACCAGTGTTTAACGGGGCCTCTCTAGTCTTCATCTGATATATTTTCCACTGGAGATGTTTGGGCATGTTCACTGTTAGCCTTGCCTTCAAAGTGAGTTTTCCTCAAGTTGTACTGATACTGTCGCAGAGCAGACTTCAAAACATGGGTGCAAGCTTGTCTGGTTGCATCATCTTGGCTATCCAGCTTGAACATCATCTGTTGAAAATTATGGTAATCTCATTATCAGCAACCTAGAAAGTATGGGATAGAGCAAGACGATATTACTAGTTTCCATACATAACAATACTTACAGATAAATGGTTGAGAAAGGTGTTGAACTGGGTTTCGTCTTTGTCATTCCTGTACTGAATCCATGTTGGGAGGATAGGTACATGACACCAAATGGCAACCGTTGCCTCTGATACTAACTTGGCTAACTCTGTAGCATCACGTGGCCTTTTTAAACCTGCCTCAAAATGGATCTCCATTCTTCCTCCTCTAGATTTAGTTAACCTATCGAGCATTATCACTGATGTTTGTTTCCTCTTGCAACTAGGTGCGAGTCCAACAACGAACATATGAAGTGTTAGTGTACATCAAACTGTGAGACTACATATAAAGAAGCATGCAACTGTAACTTGACTCCAGCAACTACCTTCTTCATGTTGAAGCTCACAAAGTTCATATGATCTTGCCAACTCATCTTGTGTCAAGAGTGCTTCGGAAGTAGTGTCAGGTGGCAAGGGAGCTTGGGAACATGCTGCTAGCTGAGTTGACCAACGAGTAAATCGTGCAGCTGTTGGTACGGTGGAAGGTGTTGCAACAACTAGGGCTATCTCTGCTTGTTTGGTGGCAGCTATTTGTTTCTATTTGGCTTATTCTGCAGCTCGTGTAGCACCGGATACCTTGTTTGTACAATTTTCTGCTGGACTTTGACCTTCTATTGCACCATCAGTACCAGCAGAATCTGCAGGATTCTTCTGCTTCCCGTTCCCTGTCAATCTGTGTTGCTTCCTCTTTCTCTGTGCCATGTTAAGTCAAGCCGACAAGAAAAACGAATAACAATTTAGTTCTTCAGAACAAATTGATGCATGATACAGATGAACTGAACTTTAATGTTAGACAACCACATGATAGGAGGATGTAATATGTACGAAAAATAGGACGGCATGAGATAACCAGAACTATGATGTGTAAACTAAGCAGAAGGCATTTCACTAAATTAGAAGCAATGCAATGGAAGGTAGACACCATATGAAAGATGCTACAAATATCGCTCTGCCAAGTTAATAGTGTCTCATCATAAATGGCATTTAAACAAATGTGAAGCAGTACAAGAAATAAATCATATGCAAGATGCAAACAACATCACACTACTAAGTTAAAGGTCTCTCGTCATTAGTGCCATTGCATATTCACAACATTGCATATTCACATCTTATGATGTGTAAACTAAGGAGAAGGCATTTCAATAAATTACAAGCAATGAAAGCTAGACACCATATGAAATATGCAACGAATATCACTCTACCAAGTTAAAATTGTCTGGTCATAAGGGCCATTTCAACAAATTAGAAGTAGTACAAGCTAGAAAAGAATGCGATATGTAACCTACATCACACTCCCAAGTCAAATGTGTCTTATGATAAGTGATTGTTGCAGGTTACATAATAGTAGTACATTGATGTAAGAACATGGTGTGATAGACAAATATTGTATGTTCTAGAAACAGGAACACGTGTCTTATTCAGAAATATAATGTGTAAAGTAAGGAGATGGAATTCAACAAAATTAGAAGCAATACAAGCTAGACATCATACATAACATGCAACCACATATAACAGTGCCAAGTTAGAGGGAGCACCTGTGAGGGTGTACTAGGGGAGATGTGCTCATCATCAACACAGATACGTTGAGTGTATATGCATGTGTTGTCATGGAAATCGTCTTGGGGGGATGGAGGAGTAGAATCTGTAGAGGCCCTCGGTTTGGAAGGAGCACCTTTATCCGCTGCCTTGCTAACTTCCTTCCGCTTTATTGATTTTGAATTGTCAAGTAAAACCGACAAGAAAAAGCAATAAAATTCACTCTTCAGAACTCATTCGTGCATGATACTGACAATCACTACTTTAATGTAAGGCAAATACATGATACCAGGATGGAATATATACGAAAACCAGGACGGCATGTCATATTCACAACTATTTGTGTAAACTAAGCAGAAACCATTTCAACAAATTAGAAGCAATGCAAGCTAGACACCACATGAAAGATGCAACCAATATGACTCTGTCAAGTTAAAAGCGTCCCATCATAAATGACATTTCAACAAATTAGAAGCAGTGCATGCTATAAATCATATGAAGGATACAACTAATATCACACTGCATATACTAAAGGTGTCTCATCATATTGATTGATGCGGGATACCAAAAACAATAGTTTTATGTAAGGGCATGCTTAATAGACAGATTTACTATGTACTAAAAACAGGAAGGCATGTCACATTAACATGTATAATGTATAAACTAAGCAGAATAGCACATGCAATTTAACCAGATTGGAAGAATTACAATCTAGACACCATATGCAACATGCAACCACACATGACACTGCCAAGTTAGAGCAAGAACCTGCGATGCTAATGTAGGGGAAATGCGATAATCAACTACAGAGCTACGTTCACTATCTTCATCTAGCCTTGCTGTCTCTTGAGAATCATGTCGGGAGGCTGACACTGCATTCTTTAAATGAGGATCTTTACTCACAGTAGTCCACTGGCCTGACTGCCTCATCATAAGTGATTGATGAGGGATAGACAAGAACATTAATTTGATGTAAGAACATGGTTAATAGACATATGTACTAGTATGTACCAAAAACAGGAAGGCATGTCATATTCAAAGGTATAATGTGTAAGCTAAGCAGATGCAATTTAACCAAATTGGAAGCAATACAAGCTAGACATCCGGTTGGAGTGGTGAGCATGATCATCTAGGACCTAAGAGCCTAGTGGGAGGCGGGCTGCTTCGTCACCATCGTGGCTTTTTAGTTGGCTTCCAGGTAATGCCTGTCTGTGCTGGGCTTGTCACTGGCTTGGCCAGTGTCCTGACTAGCTATTTTTCTTCTGGTGCTCATGGGATGGTGGTTCATGTGAAAAATATATTTCCTTATCTTAATAAAGACCGACTTTGGCCTTTCGAATACAAGCTAGACACCATATGCAACATGCAACCACATATGGCACCATGAAGTTAAAGCAAGCACCTGGGATGGTGGTTCATTATGAGCGAGGTCATCAACTCCAGAGCTACGTTTACCGTCTCCATCTGCTGACACTTCACCTATTATAAGGTTTAAAAGTGTCTACCCTATCCGCGTACGATGCTGGAGTGACTTCTCTCTTTTGTTTTTTGCTTCTCTCATAGCAGCAGAGTCTGAAATACCTTGCATAAAAACACAGCAGTGAGAGTATGTGTGAAGTGTGTGCAGAACTAGTGCACTATAAAAGTAGCAGATAGCAGGTGTCTAAAAAATAAATGACAGGAGACATATGATAGCTCTACAACATTGCATGGCAAACAAAATTAGATTCTACTCCATATGATTTTGTAATATATGAGCACAGGAAATGCAGGTACTCCTCCAGCACACCACCACATGTGGTCCTATCAAGATAACAGTCGATTGAAAATAAATAGGTTAGTCGATTTTTTATGAACCGTCTGATCTATAAGGAACAGGCAGATGGCCTTCGTCTACCTCCCGCCAGTCATTGTTGGCGATCTTTCTCAAACCACCAGCAACCACCAGCCCAGACCCCTTCCTCCGCCACCCTGCCCTCCCCTCGACCTCACACCACCGCCGTGCTTGGCAGCGCCCCCAGGCCATCCCTTTAATCCCGGCCGACCTCCAGATCGGGCGCCAGCAGCTCTAGGCCCCACACGCCCCTAAGATAAACACCGAGGCACTACTTCCTCGGTGTAATAGGCGGACTAGCGCCTGTTACGCCAGGGAATGCTTCCGTTAATTGGGAATCAACTGACCAGGAATCGAAATCTAGGGGGGGCGACGGACCTCTAGCTAAGGTGAAATAGTATATGAGGAAAAACCTTGTGCATCGCGAGTTACTAGGAACATCTAGTATCAAGAAGAAGCGGTCAACTAGTGTCTTCTGTGGGATGAATATCATGCAAGCAGACACATAAGATTTGCACAAATAAGGGAAGAGGAGTACCATTTCCGGTTGCCAGTGTGGTCGCCTCGATATGTCGCGCCGATCTTCTTCTTTTTGCCCAGAAAACCCAAGTTTTGGAGGAGGGTGCAGGCTTGGACGAACCCATTGCCAAATTGTTGATGGTGTTGCCGAGGCCGTATGTCGACGGAGAGGAAGCAGATCCAAGGCGGTGAAGGACGGTGTTGCAGGAGCAGCTCTGCTGCGGTGGATGGTGGCGAAGTTGGAGCGGCAGCGGTGAGGCGCAGGACGGCATGGTTGAACTGGCTCGGGTACGGAAGGCTCGGCCTTGGATTCAACTACTAGCCTTGGAGGGTGTTGTGGTTGAGGTTGCAGTGGACGACGATGTTGGGGTATCGGCTCCGGCATGATGGAGGAGGGCGGCGGTTGATGGGTGGGATGGGGTGGTGGACGGAGGACTTCGTGGTTTCTTGGCATGGTGGAGAGGTAGTTTTGGCGCCCATGGAGTATGAATGGGGAATCGGACGGGGGGGAGCTAAGGGAGAACCATGTTTCGGTCTGGGGCACGCTTGTTTTTAGCTTTTTTGAACAGATGGGACGCGCTTGTTTGAAATTTGGGGAAAGTACAAACTTTGCCCCCCTCTTAAATTTCAGACCAACTACGGGTCGGGGGTAGGATGGTAATGCCAGGTGTCCCAAATAGTGGGCGGGAGCGATTTCGGCCACACGCATGTGTGCTTAGGCGGTCATTGTGTATGAATGTTTTTGGAGGTGGTTGTGTGGCGTCTAGATGAAGCTACAAACCTACCCTGGTTTAGACCTTTGGACGTCGGGCCGGTAGGTTTCACGGGTCAGAGTTAGAAAAGTAATTTCCTTCTACTACCAAACATTGGTCTCACGCGGTTTCGGGCGAGTAGAGACTCTTTTGGCGCTTCATTCGAAATTTTGAAACAGAAGCATTCACGTTTAGAGTACTCTTGAACTTTTAGGATTGACCTAAATAGACAATGTTAAATTTGACCTTGTATGTTTGAAAACCTCAATAAATTATCCGCTTCTTTTTGAATTTTGAACACTTGAATATCCTATAACTACGATTATTTTGGAATGGAGGAGCTAAATTTGAATCTATTTTGTACACGACTATATATGCTATTATGTACAAAATCAGAGCAAAGATTGGTGCCCCCATAATTTAGGTATGATTTAGAAATGCCATAATATCGAATTCAAATAATTGAATGGACTTCATGTTGAATTTGATTTTTTAAACCACCTTAAGTTGAATTCAAATGTATGCTAGTTCATAGGTACCTATTTACAATGTTCATTGTGTAACTTCCGTATGTATAATGTGCTTTACACACACAACATGATCTATACTTATGTTTATATTCGATTACTAAAGCGATGCATTGTCTGGAGTTCAAAATACTAACTATGTGGATCAATTAATCGAATAATAACGTAGAAATGCTCAAATTTGATAGAATCTAGATGTCTGATGGATCAATGACTGTTCCTTATGCGAATTGCAAATATCATGATCCCATCCTAATATTTGGATACAATTTATATCTTTAATCAATGTGTACATCAGTCTTTTACATGTAGTTTCACTCTCCATCGGTGGGCTCTCACACATGCTCACACACTCTCCCCCGAGGTGTATTTCTCGCAGACATGCTCTCGATATAACCCTCCCTCCCTCTGGTAACCATTTACGACTGTTTTCACTAACCTTTATCATAAGCACTCTTCCTCTCACAAGCATACACACACAATCCCCATCGACCCTTTCTATATACATAGACATTCCTACATGTCTCCTGTACGCACATTATCTTTAGGCCCGTCTCTCACACATTGTCTCACACCTCTCTTCCTAATCGATGAGTATGATTATAGCACAGCATGTAGGATGCCCCTTAAATTTAGGTTGGATGAATAGTAATATCAGAGATAAGGGGTTACCTTAGTCTGAGAACCTAGGGTTACAAATCCTAGCCGGCTTTGTCAGTGGACACAAAGTCCTTCACATTTCTGCTATCTTTGTCTTGTACGACTAGTCATCCATGGGTCTACCAAAATGCTTCACGGGCTGACCAATGTGGCGCAGGACGGAACCGAACCAAGGGCCTCACCTCGACCCACCGGACCTCACGCGGTGACACACCCTCTACCCCCAGGTCTCATTATCTTCTCACACCCGCACATACCAACACAGACACCACACAAAAAAATTCTCCCCGTGCCTCTATCCCCTCCCCCCTTGCATACACACACTCAAGGGAATCTCTTGCCGTGACATCATATTCGTCTCGCTCTGTAGACCTCTCTCACTTCTCATGCTATCTCTCCCACGCTCCCTCCCCCCGCCGGCCCCTCTATCCATGCCTATCTCGAATATGTAATACACATATACCTCTCTAGGCCCTGCCAAATACATCAACTACACATTCACACATGTTACATCATGTATCCCATTGATCTAAAAAGCCCTCTCTTCACGTTTATTTCACATACACCATTCCTTTTGAATAAAGTGTGGCCAATTTTTTTTAGAATTTCTAAATATATACAACATTACAAAGTTACATGGAGGAGTATGAACGTTTATTTACATCGCATGGTGCCCAGAATGATACTTATTCCGCACTATGAATTTTTATATTTTATACTATATTTGAAGTTAGTCATAATAAATAGAAACGAAGAGCATCTCTCTCTCCATCGCATACACCCCCCCTCTATGCCCCTTTCACGTACGCACACAAACTATCTCCAGGTCCTCTAAAAGTAAGCCCTCAGCACATTCACGCATGTTTCATCATTCTCTCACGATATATACAGTGACGATCATTGTATTTGAAGCGAAAGCACGATACGTACATTGGACAAATCCACTCATTACGATCAACATTTACATTTTGTGGTTATTATACAGTCATGGGCTCACCGTACAACTCTGTATTTGCTCAAGACATGACTAGTTGACCAGCTAAACGCTGGCACCTCTAGTGTTGCATCACATTATCTCACTACCATTGGGCCCACCTGTCGGCTTGTATCTACTCTACATCTACACTCTTATAACTACACTCTTATAACTACACTCTTATAACTACACTCTTACAAAAACAGAGTTGGTGATGATGGTGTGCCTGCCATCCTACAATATAGGTTATCCGATTTATATCTGACGGATAGGAAGGAAACTATGGTAGTTTTGCAAAAAGGTACCCACACACCTCTCCACATTTGCAAATAAGGCCTTCACTTGTTCATCATTTTCTCTCACAAGATAAACTAGTCATACAAATGCATCTTGATGTTACGTGCAACGCACGGGCATCTGGCTAGTAAGAATAAAAACAAACGACGAAAAAATATTAGATGGTGGTTTGAAGTCATGACTGCGGGCACAGCGGACAAGGTGGCCTTGTATTGGTATGTTGAGCCGTCTGTTTTAACACCCAGGAGCTGGTGTGGTGATTATACACACACACACACGCATGCACACGAACTGCATGCACGCAACACTCACACGAACACATGCAGCCACACACGCACACAACACTCACGCTCACACACGCAGCCACACACGCACGCAACACTCACACGCACACACGCATGCATGCATGCACACACCACACGACCAACACACACTCTCACGCTCAAGTGTTCAACCTACACGTGCATGCGCACACATCTGGCCCTGACAGACACATACATAACCAGGTGATTCCCGCGCACGGGTTGGAGTCTTGTCGCGCATGTGTAAATTTGAGTTTATCTGACCTTTTTCCTATGCGAACTGACAGGTGGGACCCACAAGGAATGTGGTCAATTTAACTAGTCAACATGGTGCCACGTAGACTATTTGGCCGGTCAACAGAGTGCAATCCGATGCTAAACAGTGTGCAAGCGACCATATAATCACCGCAAAACGTATATAGTGACCGTAATGAGCGTATTCTGAAGTTCGATGACCGTATTATGCTTTCTCTCTATAGGCCCTCCAAAACTACATCTCTACACGGTCTCGCATGTTACATCTAACAACTATGCAATACAACACTACTACTACACTCTAACACAATAAATCATATGTGTTTTTAGTTTTACTAGATATCATATTATCACTTAATTATTCAGTTTGCATACATTAAAATTGGCTTCGAAATGTATGGCCAGTATCATCTACCGCGCGGGAAAAATCCCGCCCTTTCCTGTTTAATCGGGTTTGTATCGATGGATCGTGCGAAACAACAAAACTATAGTACTATACAATATAAGTGACAGTTCATTGGGCCGCCGTGTCGTGTACTCCTCTGTCGTAAGAGTGGAGCGCTCGCTTTCATAAATGTTCTAGTCCCTTTCGCCGACATGTGGGACATCAAGCTATCGGGTCCATGTGCCATACCAAAATATAGTGTAGAGCAGCAGGGGTGAAGCACCCCAGTCATGGCGCAGGTGTAGTAATGAGCAATGAGGTGTCAGATCACAAACCTGCACCTTTCCCATAGTTAAGTTGGAGGGACGAAGTAATAATAATGCTAGTAAAAAATAAGTTGGAGGTACGATGCAACCATCATTTCACTCATTGCTGAATCCGCTTCTCCCTCATCTTCTTCAACTTAACCACGTGTTGCTTCTGCCGTTGTTCTGCCTCATGTGGGACGCGGATCGGCTTGGTAAAGCACTGACACATGGGACCGCATGTTAGCAAACCGCCAGGCCAACATCCTCTAAAAATAAGAACCCCCCACCATCCGCGCGGCAAAATCACCTCCTTTTACTAATCTTGATTCTATAGTTTTTTAGATCAATATAATTGAGATTTGTATAGATAGCACACAGGAGCAAAACCAAGTGGTACGGTTAAGGGCATCCACAGTGTGTAGCCAACTATGAAAATAGCTTTTGTCATCGATGGGAACCATTGTGGACGGTGCTGCCAAAGCCAAAAAGATGGAACCGAAGCTCCCTGGTTGATTGATTGATTGAAGCAATAGAAAAATGCAACGTCTCTCCTCTTTCTCCCGTGCTTGGACGCCTGTACAGTATAGAGCACAGAGTCTACTCCCCTGTCCCTTCTATCACAAATCACAACGCAGTGAGGCGTCAAATCACAAAGCACGGACGAAGCAACCATCATTTCACTCTTCGCTAACTTCGCTTCTCCATCATCTTCTTCGAGAAACCACCTCACCGCACTAAGCTGGACGGACAACGCTATTATGTACTAGTAGTACTAGTACATTTACGCGTCCTTTGGTTCAACGGACTTCCTAGATGCAAATAAGGGAGTTGTCTCGGCTTGCAGGCGGCACTTGCGAACGACTTACCGTGATCTCCCTCAATGGTGTTCTCCGTCGAACGCACTTCGCCAAACCACGACGTTCGATATATCATCGACGTCACTGCAATGTGGAAGGAAGTCAAATAGTTAGTATCTACATTTTTTGTACACAAGGCTAGTATATTAAAATTACAATTTGCAAAAGGCCACCAACACTAACCGAGGCAAAATTGATGGGGTTTGCCTCGTACTAGGAACCAAGGACATATACCCTTGCATGCATGCGGAAGTGAGAAGGTTTGTTTGCATGGTGCTGCATTAATCAAGCAATGAGGAGTGAGATGGTTAGCTATTTGGGCTCTGGAGAAAAAAAAATACGCATTAATTGACATGTCAAACGAGGACTTGTATCGATTAATCCCATGAAGGAAAACCCCACCTTTCTTTTTTAACAATAGTACTCGTAGTACGTACGTACTTATCTAGTATGGGTCTAGGCCTTGCATTGCCATACTTCGCCACACATTTTTTCCAAGCTTGCCTAAAGTTTTCAAAATGAAAAGGAGGTACACTTGCGCACGGTTGTTGTGGTCGCACCGCACCCTCACACATTCGCTGCTGCACGCAGTGGTCGCACCGCACCCTCACACAGTCGCTCCTACACGCCACAAACCCAACCAAGGGAACGCACCCTCACTGACATGTGCTACCGCTGACAGATAATTTTCGTTCATACATTATGTTTATCCAACCGCATGTAGGGGTGGATCCGTACGGCCCGTGCGGTGGTCTGTTGGGGAAGAAGAAGAGGTGAGGAAGAAGGGTTAGGAGACGTAGGATATTCATCGAACCGCCTGAAATGGTAGACTGACCCAAATGATGATAATCAGGCGACTTGCATAACAATATATGTTTTTACACTGAAAAAGATCCCTAAAAACAACATAAAGAAAAACTATCACTGCTCGGTGAACGAGACAGCCTCGTCGTCTTTGGCTGCGGCGGGTACCAGCCGTAGCTGCCGACATGTGTCTCCGCACCATGGTTGTCCTGGGCCTCCAGCTACTCGTTCGCGCTCCGTGCGGTCCCTCTGCACGGACGAGAGAACCACCCGGTTCAAGTTGAGGACGTCCAGCTCCGCCTGCAGGAGGGCCTCGATGGCAGCGGCATCCGCACGCTCCGCATCATGTTGAGCTTCGGCCGCCCGGTTCAAGTCGAGGACGTCTGGTTCCGCCTGCAGGAGGGCCCCGATGGCAGCGGCATCTGCGCGCTCCGAGTCAAGTTGAGCCTCCGCCGCCCAGTTCAAGTCCAGGATGTCCGGTTCCGCCTGCAGGAGGGCCCGGATGGCAACGGCATCCGCGCGCTCTGCGTCGAGTTGATCCTTTGCCGCCCGGTTCACCATGACATCCGGTTCCGCCTATAGGAGAGCCTCGATAGCAGCGGTATGCGTGCGCTCCATGTCAAGTTGAGCCTCTGCCTCCCGGTCCTCCCTTAGTATCGCCAGGTTGAACCGCTGGTCCACCTGCACCATGGGGGACCCGGACACCGGCATGAAGTCGACGTCCATCATCTCATACCCATCGGGGGCCTTCTGCGCCGCGACCTCCGCCATGAACATTGGATCGGCTACCTCCTCCTCCTAGCTTGGCTCCAGAGAACTCAGGGATTGGTCCGCCGCAAAGCGAGCTTGGGAACAGAGGTCTGTGGCGCCGATCACCACCGCGATTTCTGTGCGGCGCTCCGGCGTCAGCATCTTGTAGTACGTGATCTTGCGGCGCACCATGGCTTTTCGGCGAACAAGGGACGCTTGATGCGGGCTAGGGGATCGAAAGGTGGGGGAATGGGCTGGAGAGGAGGTGTGGTTTTGGGGCAGTGGTTGGCGTTGGCCGAGCAGCGAAGGTTCTGGTGTGAATAGGGGTTTCGGCCGAGCAGCGAAGGTCAATCAGTTTTGACTGTACATCGCTCTTGTCGTGTTTGCATTGCACCCCGTCACGCTGGACCCTCCATGTCGTTCACCAAATGGAACGCACTTCATCTTGCGTTTTCGCTCACTTGTGGGACCGCAGTTGAGAGCAAACCGACGTCCCTCCCCCTCCCCCGTCTGCGTCATTTATACTACCACTCCCTCCGTTTTATGCGGAGTAAATAAAAACAGAGGGAGCATATTACGGATGAGGATCCCTGACATGGCCGAACCCATTGAGTAACTGACATGCGGGGCCTAGCAAGCATGGGGTCTGCCAATAAGTGACCGAAAGGGAGGCCAAAGCAGGGACACCTACGTCAGAGGATCCACTTCCACTACTACCCCCTCCTTCCATCTACAGGGCCTAATGCATTTTTTGAGTCTAACTTTGACCAAATGTTAGAGTAATAATATATGACATGCAACTTACACAAAGCATACGGTCAAATTCGTATGTGAAAGGAGCTTCCAATGATATAATTTTCACATTATACATATCATGTACTATTAATCTTGTCAATAGTCAAAGGTGGTTTTGAAAAACGCATTAGAGCATGGTTAATAATATAGCCAGCCGATGGCTATAAGGAACTGCCATGTCATCTATATCGATCATCTATATGCACTCATACAATAGTGTGGGCTATAAGGTTGGCTATTTCCCACAAAAAATAATATAAAAGGTTGGCTATTGTATTAGTACTTTTCCCCATCTCCTCTCTATCTCTTTCTTCATATTTATTGTATTTACCTAGGAATACATATATAGCTAGGCTCTTTTATGAGACCTCACTCCCCTTACCTTTTCACATCTCTCTCCTTCACATAGGCAAAAGTGCCATGTAAGTTGGCTCTTAGTAGTAGAATGGCTATTAGGTTGGCTCTAAGCATTTAATATTTGCATGAGCAAGGTATATGATTGGAAGAGAGTTGCATGCATACTATTTTTTCTTGATCTATGAGCAAGGTTTATGATTGGAAGAGCCCGCTTCACTCTCTCTCCTCTCTCCTCACACCTCCAAGTAGGATTTTAATGACATGAAAAGTCTTATAGCCTGCTGACTAGGCCTTATTAGACTTGCTCTTAGGCCCTATATAAATGGAAGGAGGGAGTACTATGAGCACTGCATACTGTACTAGAGATGTTGTCAGTACTCCACTAGTACTACTGGACAAGGAGCTTAAAAATGTTACTACTGGACTGGCTATACGTGGTGAAATCCTAGTAGGAAGAGCATGCGCGAGAACAAGCACATTCACGTGGTTGAAAACAAATTGGAAACCATCTCTGTTTGAATACAAATCTAGGAGTACGTACGAATCTAACAATATTGATTGGGCGTTGTTGAATAATGATCCTTTTTTCTGTAAGTTTGATCAAAGTAGAGATACTTTGACTACACATAAAACTTATATGTAAACTACTCCCTCTGTTCCTAAATATAAGACTTTTTAGATATTGCAATAAGAGACTACATACGGAGCAAAATGAGTGAACCTACACTCTAAACTATGTCCATATACATCCGTATGTAGTCTATAGTGAAATCTCTAGAAAGACTTATATTTAGGAACGGATGGAGTAGAAAGGATCGGAGGGAGTGTATTATACATTCAAAAGAGAAACAAACATTGAATACCCTTCCTATATGATTTGCAGATGCTATGATCATCGATTCAAAATTTTGAATCTGCCTTAGGTATCACCCATGCACCCACTCATTTTCTCTCGATTTCATCTCGGGGTCCGAAGATCGATCGAAAGAGGACTAGGGTGGGTATGATACGTTTGTTTCGCTTATGAACATACAATATACACCATTTGATCCCCATAGACCCCTCCCCCCCGCGGGTCATTTCTATCATAGAAACAGACCAAACCTTTATCTCCTTGCACGACACGCAATTGATCTCTCAACATCAATCGATCTCGTCAAGATGTGTCGGGGCATGAACCGAATGGGATGTCAAAACTAAGACGGGAAGTGACACGTAGTGGAGGCAAAGTGAAACTTTAAACGAGCCATTTGTTTGTATGCATGTCGGACAAATTACAACATTAGAAATACAAGCATGGTCTGGGCCCACATGCGAATGATACTCGGCGGAAAGTTCAAATGACGCATGCGGGAGGATGGACTCCACCAGAGGGTGGCATTATCGATGGAGAAGAGGGTTGGAGAGGAATGAGAAATAGGCAACGCCGCATGATTATACTTGAATGGCTCAAATAAACAATAAGTTGTCTCGTTTTCCCTTCCATCTTGGTCACGGAGTAAGATACTCCCTCTGTTTTTTTTACTCTGCATATTAGGTTTGACTGAAGTCAAACTTCATTAAATTTGACCAAGTTTATAGAAATCTAGCAAGATGCCCGTGCGTTGCACGGAACATCAAGATCTTGTGGGAGAAAAGGATGAACAAGGGAAGGGCTTATCTGCAAATGTGGAGAGGAGTGCGGGTAAATTGTCATAGTTTCCTTCCTATCCGTTAGATATAGATCGGACGGCCTATATTGCAGGATGGCAGGCACACCATCATCACCAACTCTACTTTTTTGTACACTAGCAAGATGCCCGTGCGTTGCATGGAACATCAAGATGCATTTGTATGAGTAGTTTATCTTGTGGGAGAAAACGATGAATGAGGGAAGGCCTTATTTGCAAATGTGGAGAGTGGTGTGGGTATCTTTTTGAAAAATTGCCATACTTTCCTTCCTATCCGCCAGATATAAATCGGATGGTCTCTTATAAAAAAGAGTTGGTGATGATGGTGTGCTAGCCATCCTACAATATAGGCCGTCTGATTTATATCTGACGGATAGGAAGGAAACTACGGCAATTTTGCAAAAAGGTACCCACACACCTCTCCACAATTGCAAATAAGGCCTTCCCTCGTTCATCCTTTTCTCTCACAAGATAAACTAGTCATACAAATGCATCTTGATGTTACGTGCGATGCACGAGCATCTTGCTAGTAAGAGTAGAAATATGAACATTTACAATAGCAAATATATATGATGTCAAAGTATATTCAATAATGAATCTAATGGTATTGATATGTTATTGTATATTTTATTATTTCTGTCTATGAACTTTGTGAAAGTTTACAAAGTTTGACTTTGAGAAAAGCTAAAATGCAGAGTACATGAAAACAGAGGGAGTACACAGGGACTAGTATAGTTACTACTGTCGGAACATGGTAAGGTGGACCCCTAAATGCGGGCACGGACCGGGCACATCTCAACTATTCTTTCAAACAGTCGGACACATACATTTAGCACACCATCCGGCTACTTAATCAAGTGTTGCACTTCACTACTTGAAAAGGAAAAGGGTGGTACCGTACCCAAAACCACCACACTTGGGGTTAGGGTAACAACTTGGTACTGTACCACATTTGAACCAGAGCACAAAAACCACATGTTCTGCGCCTAGTGCGCAACGCGGATCATTGACGATCGAATATGGCCGGGAAAACATGGAAACCGACATGTGGGGCACACCTGTCGGGACGACGTGGCGTAGACTAGTCCAATGGAGGAGCTGGCCCACGACCTCCTCGCCATCGACAACCGTTCATGTGGGTCATGGGGGGCAACAACGTGGTGCAGCTCCAGCACCGTCTCTGGACAGGGCGACCGCGGTGAGCGACACGCTCATCGTCGCTGGACATGGTCGGTTTCAGTGTGCCGAGGGTGGCGTTGGCGCTGTGGCACGACCAACAGATCAACACCAGGCCTGTCGAGGATGCATGGGGCACCGAAGTGCGAGCGCGCCGCGACGTGTCCGCGGAGTGGTGTAGCGCGACCAACTGCATCCCCAGGACCTAAGACCATGTCGGGTCGTCTTTCTTTTTGAATGACATGTGGGGTCGCATGTGAGCAAAGAGCATCTACAACGTTGCCACGACCGCAGCTGACTACCCTGGCACACCAAAAACCCTCGTCCCTCACGTCGTCGTGCGGTGCGTTCCTAGCCAGCGCCAGCTGCCCGCATTCATGTCGTTCGTCCGTATGCCATCGTTAAGAGGCTCCGTGCCCGAGGAACAAACTCGGGCGACTTAATGACGCGCCTGGATGCTTTGGCCTCACCGGAATGCGCTACTTAAAGCGGCATTGCCCAGCTAACCTCCACACCATAGCGCATCGTCCTGCTACCTGGCACCACATCCGCCATGACCGCGAGCACAAACGATCTGTGGGAGAGCTTTGTCTTCGGGGATGTAACGCCCCGAGACCGTTGCGCCAGGTGTCTTTCAGTTATTCGCGGGTGTTGCCATGTCATTTGATTGCGTGTTGCTTTTCATCATGTCATCATGTTCATTGCATCATCATGTTTTCAAAACTTGCATCCGTCTCGGTCTCCTCGTTACGTCCGTTGTCCGTTCTGAGTTCGACCACACTTGCACGCGCCTGTGGCATGTCCAAAATATTATTTTTAAGTGGCCGGAAAATATTCTTGGAATGGGATGAGAGTTGGCGTGTGGTCTTCTTATAGCATAGACAGAGCGCCTGTCAAGTTTCGTACCATTTGGACTTCGTTTGATACTCCACCGGTTAACCGAGGGACCGAGAAGGCCTCGTTTGTGTTGCAGCCCAACACCCCTCCAATTTGGCCCAAAACCCACCAAAACCGTCAGCATCAACTAGAGCATTCGATCACGATCGCGTGGCTGAAAACCACACCTCATTTGGACACTCCTAGCTCCCTCTATGCCTATATATAGGTCCTCCTCCGAAATTCTCGGTTCTCCTCCCCCGAAACCCTAGATCCATTTTTCCCCGCCACCGCCGGATGAAATCTCGCAAGCCGGACATTGTCCGACGCGAGCCGCCGCCGCCACGTGTTGTCGTCCGAGTGGCTCGGCCGCCTCCTCCACCGCGCGGCCCGGGGAGCCCGTCGCCGGCCCCCGAGGCCCGGGTCCACCGCCACCTGCCCGAGGGCTGCCGCCCTCACCGCGCCGCCCCGCTGCCCATCTCCGGCGGCCGGAGCTCCCTCGCCACTCCGTCGCCGGCCACCTCCTCCACTGCGCCGCACCGCGCAGGCCGTCGCGCGCCCGTGCCGCGCCAGCCACCACCGACCCCGCCGCACCACGGCGCCGCGCCGCCCGGACCTTGCCGGCCCCGGCTCCGGCCTCCTCCCCAACTCCAGCGACGTCTCCGGCGAGCTTTGCTACAGTAAGTCCGGTGAGGTGCATCGGGAACCGTGCCAGATCCAGATCTGAGATCCCCTCCTCGGTTGACTTTCTCCCGAAACCCTCACTATTTTGCATATTTCATCGTGCCGTAACTTTGCATCCGTAGATCAGTTTTGGGCGTGTAGCATATCAAATTGTTCGTCTCAGAGGGTGCATCATTTCATCTCATTACATCATTTTCATTTGAGTTCATCTTGATGCCCAAAATTCTGTTGTCAGAGTGCTATTTGAGTTATTTGTCAGATCTGCTGCTCCAATTAGCTATTTGTCATTTTTCCCATGAGTATTGTGTGCATGATATGCCCCTGAGCTCTTCATGAGTTTTGTTATATGCTTTGTCATCTTTCCAGAGGTGCTATCCATGTATTTTTGTGATGTGTGTGGTGACTAGCACAAGCTTGCAAAGTGGTGCATTCGTTAATGCTGATTTCAGGGACTTAGCAATTCCACCAAGTCCTTGAGCTGTTTTTATCAATATGCCATATGTTCATGTTGTTTCCTACTAATCCGTGCCTCTTTTGAGGAGGATCAGTAAGGATGTTTTGTTAATATTGTGGTGCTCTATCCATCCATGTCTTTGTTTGAAATTAAAGAGAAACCTAGCTTGAGTCAATCGAGCTCTACTTTTGCTATTTCGTGAATCTGGGCAGATTGTCTACTTGTTAGCGATTTTGCCGAGGATGTTGTAGTTGATTCGTGCAACCTATGTTGTTGTTCTTGCCATTTCTAGCTTGTGCAATGTGTATTCTTGATGGGTGTATGCTTAGATTGTCATGCCTTGCCCTGTAGTGAGTGCATCGAGCTCGTAAACATGCTTACTTGTTAATAGATTTGCATGTTCCAGTTTTTCTCAAAGTCTGTAACCTGATTATGCTTTTGCCATGTTCACATGCTTGCAATTGTATTTTTTGATCCCTTTTGGCTCAAGGTCACTAAGGGACTTTTGTTAAGATCTTTGAGTAGATCCATGCCATGCTTTACTTTTCCATGTTCAGCCCCTGTAGCATATAGTTTTCTTGCTCCAAAGTGTGCTACCTGATCTGAAATTCCAGACTAGTGTTAATTTCACTGTCTGAAATCTGTTACCGTTTGCATTTTTGCCATGCTTGTTTGAACCTGTTAGTTTATGAATTGGCCGTAGCTCAGTGTTCATCTTTTGTCAAGCATTATGAGTGGTTCCCTGCCATGTATTTTGTTGACTTGTTTGAGTGCTGTAGCATAATTATCTTGATGCGTTTAGATGGCTACTTGCTGTTTATCGCAGACCGGTGCCATATTTGTTTTGCTTGCCATTTCCAAACCGTGCATCCGATTCCGGTGTTCTTTATATCGATTTCAACCAAAATCACCTCACCTTTCCAGCGGCACACTTGGATTTCCAAGTTGAGGCCAGGTTCAATCATTCCTTGTCAAATCTTGCATATGCATCACATACCGCATCCCGCATAGCATATCATGTTTGCATCACGTTGTTTGAGCTTTGCACGTGGTTGATTGTGTTCCTTTTTGCTTGTTTGTCTTGTTTGGGTAGAGCCGGGAGACGAGTTCGCTAACAAGGAGCCCGTTGAGTTTGCTTTCGAGGATCCAGTCAACTTTGACAACTTTGCAGGCAAGATGATCATACCCTCGAAATCACTTCTATCTTTGCTTGATAGATGCTCGCTCTTTTGCTATGCCTATGCTGCGATACCTACCACTTGCTTATCATGCCTCCCATATTGTTAAACCAATCCTCTAAGCCACCTTGTCCTAGCAAACCGTTGTTTGGCTATGTTACAGCTTTGCTCAGCCCCTCTTATAGCGTTGCTAGTTGCACGTGAAGATTGGAGGCCGTTCCTTATTGGAACTTTATTTACTTGTTGGGATATGATTATATTACCTTGTTATCTTAATGCACATATATACTTGGTAAAGGGTGGAAGGCTCGGCCTCTTGCCTAGTGTTTTGTTCCACGCTTGCCACCCTAGTTTCCGTCATATTGGTGTTATGTTCCCGGATTTTGCGTTCCTTATGCGGTTGGGTGTTAATGGGAACCCCTTGACAGTTCGCCTTGAATAAAACTCCTCCGGCAATGCCCAACCTTGGTTTTACCATTTGCCACCTAGCCTTTTTCCCTTGGGTTTCGCGGACTCAAGGGCCATCTTTATTTTAACCCCCCCCCCCCCCGGGGCCAGTGCTTCTCTAAGTGTTGGTCCAACCCAGAGCACCGTGTGGGGCCGTCCCTTGGCAACTTGGCTTACGTTGGCTCCCGTACGCTTAGCTTATCCGGTGTGCCCTGAGAACAAGATATGTGCAACTCCTATCAGGATTTGTCGGCACAGCGGGTGGTATTGCTGGATTTGTTTTAACTTGACGAAGTTGTCTTGTAGAACCGGGATACTGAGTCGGATCGGAATGTCTCGGGAGAAGGTTTATCCTTCGTTGACCATGAGAGCTTGTCATGGGCTAAGTTGGGACACCCTGCAGGGATTTGAACTTTCGAAAGCCGTGCCCGCGGTTATGGGCAGATGGGAATTTGTTAATGTCCGGTTGTAGAAAACCTGAAGTTGACCTTAATTAAAATACATCAACCGCGTGTGTAACCATGATGGTCTCTTTCCGGCGGAGTCCGGAGAGTGAACGCGGTGTTGGAGTAATGCTTGACGCAGGTTGTTCTAGGATCACTTCTTGATCATAGTTTCTCGACCGTGCTTTTGCCTTCTCTTCTCGCTCTCATTTGCGTAGGTTAGCCACCATATATGCTAGTCACTTGTTGCAGCTCCACCTCATACCTTTACCTTACCCATAAGCTTAAATAGTCTTGATCGCGAGGGTGTGAGATTGCTGAGTCCCCGTGACTCACAGATACTTCCAAAACCAGTTTGCAGGTGACGCTACCAAGCTCTAGGAGGAGCGCGATGAAGATCTTGTTCATTGTGTTGTTTCGTTCCAGTTGATCAGTAGTGGAGCCCAGTTGGGGTCGATCGGGGATCTGTGTAGCATTTGGGGTAGTCTTCTTTTATTTTGGGTTCCGTAGTCGGACCTTGATTGTATCTGGTTGATGTAATGCTTTATTCATGTATTATGTGAAGTGGCGATTGTAAGCCATCTATGTATCTCTTTCCCTTATGTATTACATGGGTTGTGTGAAGATTACCTCACTTGCGACATTGCTTTCAATGCGATTATGCCTCTAATTCATGCTTCGACACGTGGGAGATATAGCCGCATCGAGGGCGTTACAAGTTGGTAATCAGAGCCTTCCCCGACCTTAGGAGCCCCATTGCTTGATCTAATTAGCGGCCGAGTTGAGTCTAGAAAAATGTTTTGAGTCATTTAGGAATTATATATCAGATAGTTTAGGAATTCTTTTTACTCCCCAGTCCCCTCATCGCTCTGGTAAGGCATCCTGACGTAGAGTCTTGACTCTTCTCTTCTCAAATTTCTCTAAAAAAATTTTAGGATCACGCGGGTATCTTGGAATCGTTCTGATCGATTTTTGACGAGAACATTGTTCTTGGTGCCTCCAATCATTTAGGGGTTGTGGCAGTGTCCCGGGGAGTTGAGCTCCAAGGTGTTGTCGTCCCAATTTTATCGTTGCAGTTCTGGAATACCTGAGTTTAGTACGCCGACATCGAAAATCTCTTTTATGCAGTTGTTGGTGAGATAACCTCGACGCCACCCAGTACTGGGGCGGGAGTTCGGGAGTATTGCCATAACTCGTATAACGGATGCTTTTCGAAGGTTGAGGTAGTTGATTTTCGAAGGTTTCTTGGTTATGTCTTGAAGGATGGATATAGCTGGATGTAGGATTTGCTAGAATTGGGTGAGATATTATGCTTCCCCTGTATCCCCAACACCTGATTGCATAACCGGAAAATTTCGGGAGTTTATAAGTGGGAATTCAAGTAGTTCGTAGGATATCTTTCTGACGGATGTATGATATGAAATTGGGGTTCGACGTCTAGTGGTCCGCCTATCCACGGTTGGTTTTACAGTGGTCTCGTTGTGTCTTAAAGAGTCCTTGGCTATGCCGACTCGGGGACGCTTCATATGTCATGTGCACTGCCTTGTACATGATGGTGTTGCACGATCAAGCCCGTGTGGGCCCCACCACGAAAACTTCGGACGAAATATCTATCATATGTTTGTTCCGGCTTATTCTGCAAGCCAATCCTTTGTTTTGTTTTGAGTTGTGGTATTCGAGTTGCTTCGAAGTCAAATGTTGATTCCATCCCTTGTCTAAGTGGTGTTCTCATATTCCTATGTGAATACTAATCCTTCGTGATCATCGACATTGTCTTGCCAATCCTTTTCAACCGGTGTGTTTCTCGTCAAACGGATCCGTTCATTTTCAACATCCGCAAAATTCAATCTCAGCTTTCTCAACGGTGTTCGTTTCATACCTCTCCAAGTTGCCTTTGTTTTTCCCGCCCACCCACCCTTTTTCCTCAAGGACTCGGATTTCTTAATCAAGTCTCCTTTTATTCTTGTGAAGCCTCTCCATTTTTTCGTCAATTTTCTTATTCGGTGATTCTCATGAAGATTCTAACGGAGCTAAAAGTTCGTCACTCTTCACTCGTTTTCTTCTCCGGTGGAACCAATTCAAGCCTTCGGTGTTGATCATATTTTTTCCTCGTTTCAAATATCCTCTCATGCTGGTGCTCCTCATATTCATTCACTTCTCGCTATTCTATTATTCCGGAGTGCTGAAGATATCTCCAAGATTCGTGTTTCCACTCTGCTTTCATTCAAACTCTTTCGAGGATGATATCTTATTCAAGCCATTTAATTCAACTGGTGCTTTCTCTCTTGTAAATCGTTCAACGGTGCTTTCTTTTGAGTGGGCCCTAACCCACAGGTCTTTTCCCAGGATGTTACCTGACTCTTCTAATTCTCTCGGAGCTATCCTCAAAAATTCTTTTCGAAGTTTGACGTAAGAATGATTTTCATCAGTCAAGTGCCTTTCTCCAAGATCTTTCAAATTCTTTTCATCGTTGGTTCAACTTTTCCATTCTTCTTCATTACGGAGTGCTTCAACAATTCTTCGTGGTGTGTCCCGTCGTAATTCTCAGAATTTGAAGTCTGAAGAAGAGTTTCTCTCAAATCTTGCCCCATTCTCGGCCATCATCTCATAGTTGTTTTTGGATTGTGAGAATTTTTTCACCTATCCAGAGCAATTCAAGATTCTTTTCAGTTTGTTTCTCCGGAGCCCATCATCTCAGAATTTATTCATTCTCAGATTTCAGCTATGGTTCTCCAGATCTTACCGATGCTTTGTTCAAGTGATCTCTAATCAGTTCGTGATCCCTTCGTTCTCATGTATCTAGATTCTCTCGAGCATCTTCGTTCATTTGAAAATTCTTGCTGGTGATTCGTTATCTTTTATTCGTTATTTTTCAGTTCTTATGGCGGTTCGTTCAAGATTCTTCTTACCTTGTTATCATATCAATTCATTTGTTGTTTTCAGTCCTACCAGTGGATTTGTCGAAGACCTTCCCAAGTTTGCGCTATATCTCGCTTAATTCTTTCTACGAGAATAAGTAGTATGCCAAATCCATTGTGTATCATCAATTTAATTGATGAAGGACAAGCATAATGTAATTCTTATTCTTGTTTCATCCATATGTTAATCTTTTCTTCCGGAGTTTGTTCATGATGATTAAATTCTTGGTTTCAATAGCTCATCTTTCTTTTCCGGAGTTCCAAGCTCTCGCAATTATATCATCACGGAGATACACCTAAAGCATTACAAGGTTTCACCTTGTGTTTTCAACTTACCTGTCCTTCTTGCTATCCTTTTGTTACTGGAGTTCTTCACGGAGGTTCTACATGATGGTTCATCTATGATTTAATTCATTCTTGAAGTGTTCATTGAGATTCTTTTCTAAGGAGCTCAAGCATTCTTCATCTTGCAATCCGGAGTGCAATTCTTCCTTTCGTATCATTGGAGGTGGTATTATGTCATTCTTGATATTTTGAGTCATGCTTCATGATTCACTTGTTGTTAAGAATGAGGTATATTAAATCCATCAACATCTTTGTTGGAGTTATCTTGTGTCTTGTTTATGGTGCTCATAAATGACCCAAGTTCTTCTTTTATCCTCCCGGTGTAATAACTTTCTCGTCAATTTGCTCATATCAATCCAATTCTTTTCCCATGAGTGGGAGGTTCTCACCTCATAATTTGAGATGTATTCCATAAGACCATATCAAGCTTATTCTTTTCGGTGTTGGTTTTCCAACAACTCCGTTCTAGCATATGTTGTAAGCGTGCTCCCTCAAGATCTTGTTTCCCTTCGTTCATCCCATTCCTTCCTTACTTTTGTTCTGGAGGCTTTGTGATGTTGCTCTCTTCTACCCATCTTTTCGTTTTTTCAGGATCATGTTCTTTTCTTGGTTTATCCATTTAACCAAAGTGTTGTGTCCTCTGCTCAAGTTCTTTCTTATCAAGTCTTTCATCTCTTTTCAACCGGAGTGCTGACCGAATTTGTTCTTCCTTGTTCCTCTTTTCTAACAGAGTGTTTTCAGCTCCGTCATCTCCGTTGTATTCTTTTCTCGAAATGGCTTAACCTTTGCAAGGTTCTTTGGTTCCACTCATTGGTAAAGAAGCAACTTAGTTTTACCTCTTCTCTTTCTCTTCCGTTTTCCCTCAGGTGCCATTCTAGATCTCGGGACGAGATCCTCTCATAGTGGTGGAGTGTTGTAACGCCCCGAGACCGTTGCGCCAGGTGTCTTTCAGTTATTCGCCGGTATTGCCATGTCATTTGATTGCGTGTTGCTTTTCATCATGTCATCATGTGCATTGCATCATCATGTTTTCAAAACTTGCATTCGTCTCGGTCTTCTCGTTATGTCCGTTGTCCGTTCTGAGTTCAACCACACTTGCACGTGCCCGCGGCATGTCCAAAATATTATTTTTAACTGGCCGGAAAATATTCTTGGAATGAGATGAGAGTTGGCGTGTGGTCTTCTTATAGCATAGACAGAGCGCCTGTCAAGTTGCGTACCATTTGGACTTCGTTTGATACTCCAACGGTTAACCGAGGGACCGAGAAGGCCTCGTGTGTGTTGCAGCCCAACACCCCTCCAATTTGGCCCAAAACCGACCAAAACCCTCTCCATCAACTAGAGCATTCGATCACGATCGCGTGGCCGAAAACCGCACCTCATTTGGACACTCCTAGCTCCCTCTATGCCTATATATAGGTCCTCCTCCGAAATTCTCGGTTCTCCTCCCCCGAAACCCTAGATCCATTTTTCCCCGCCACCGCCGGACGAAATCTTGCAGGCCGGACATTGTCCGACCCGCGCCGCCGCCGCCACGTGTCGCTGTCCGAGTGGCTCAGCCGCCTCCTCCACCGCGCGGCCCGGGGAGCCCGTCGCCGGCCCCCGAGGCCCGGGTCCACCGCCACCTGCCCGAGGGCCGCCGACCTCACCGCGTCGCCCCGCTGCCCATCTCCGGCGGTCGGA
>NC_041392.1:197572875-197580561 GCF_002162155.2 Triticum dicoccoides
CCACCTCCGCCACCGGGCCGCACTGCGCCGGCCGCCGCACGCCCGTGCCGCGCTGGCCACCACCGACCCCGCCGCACCACGGTGCCGCGCCGCCCGGACCTCGCCAGCCCCGGCTCCGGCCTCCTCCCCATCTCCGACGACGTCTCCGGCGAGCTTTGCTACCGTAACTCCGGCGAGGTGCATCGGGAACGTGCCAGATCCAGATCTGAGATCCCCTCCTCGGTTGACATTCTCCCGAAACCCTAACTATTTTGCATATTTCATCATGCCGTAACTTTGCATCCGTAGATCAGCTTTGGGCGTGTAGCATATCAAATTGTTCGTCTCAGAGGGCACATCATTTCATATCATTACATCATTTTCATTTGAGTTCATCTTGATGCCAAAAATTCTGTTGGAAGAGTACTATTTGAGTTATTTATCAGATCTGCTGCTCCAATCAGCTATTTGTCATTTTTGCCATGAGTATTGTGTGCATGATATGCCCCTGAGCTCTTCATGAGTTTTGTTATATGCTTTGTCATCTTTCCAGAGGTGCTATCCATGTATTTTTGTGATGTGTGTGGTGACTAGCACAAGCTTGCAAAGTGGTGCATTCGTTAATGCTGATTTCAGGGACATAGCAATTCCACTAAGTCCTTGAGCTGTTTTTATCAATATGCAATATGTTCATGTTGTTTCCTAGTGATCCGTGCCTCTTTTGAGGAGGATCAGTAAGGATGTTTTGTTAATATTGTGGTGCTCTATCCATGCATATCTTTGTTTGAAATTAAGGAGCAACCTAGCTTGAGTCAATCAAGCTCTACTTTTGCCATTTCGTGAATCTGGGCAGATTGTCTACTTGTTAGCGATATTGCCGAGGATGTTGTAGTTGATCCGTGCAACCTATGTTGTTGTTCTTGCAATTTCTAGCTTGTGAAATGTGTATTCTTGATGGGTGTATGCTTAGATTGTCTTGCCTTGCCCTGTAGTGAGTGCATCGAGCTCGTAAACAAGCCTACTTGTTAACAGATTTGCATGTTCCAGTTTTTCTCAAAGTCTGTAACCTGAATATGCTTTTGCCATGTTCACATGCTTGCAATTGTATTTTCTGATACCTTTTGGCTCAAGGTCACTAAGGGACTTTTGTTAAGCTCTTTGAGTAGATCCATGCCATGCTTTACTTCGCCATGTTCAGCCCCTGTAGCATATACTTTTCTTGCTCCAAAGTGTGCTACCTGATCTGAAATTCTAGACTAGTGTTAATTTCACGGTCTGAAATCTATTACCGTTTGCATTTTTGCCATGCTTGTTTGAACCTGTTAATGTATGAGGCCGTAGCTCAGTGTTCATCTTTTGTCAAGCATTATGAGTGGTTCCCTGCCATGTATTTTGTTGACATGTTTGAGTGTTGTAGCATAATTATCTTGATGCGTTTAGATGGCTACTTGCTGTTTATCGCAGACCGGTGCCATATTTGTTTTGCTTGCCATTTCCAAACCGTGCATCCGATTCCGGTGTTCTTTATATTGATTTCAACCGAAATCACCTCACCTTTCCAGTGGCACACTTGGATTTCCAAGTTGAGGCCAGATTCAATAATTCCTTGTCAAATCTTGCATATGCATCACATATCGCATCCCGCATAGCATATCATGTTTGCATCATGTTGTTTAAGCTTTGCACGTGGTTGATTGTGTTCCTTTTTTCTTGTTTGTCTTGTTTGGGTAGAATCGGGAGACGAGTTCGCTAACGAGGAGCCCGTTGAGTTTGCTTTCGAGGATCCAGTCAACTCTGACAACTTTGAAGGCAAGATGATCATACCCTCGAAATCACTTCTATCTTTGCTTGTTAGATGCTTGCTCTTTTGCTATGCCTATGCTGCGATACCTACCACTTGCTTATCATGCCTCCCATATTGTTAAACCAAGCCTCTAAGCCACCTTGTCCTAGCAAACCGTTGTTTGGCTATGTTACCGCTTTGCTCAGCCCTTCTTATAGCGTTGCTAGTTGCAGGTGAAGATTGGAGGCCATTCCTTATTGGAACTTCATTTACTTGTTGGGATATCATTATATTACCTTGTTATCTTAATGCACCTATATACTTGGTAAATATGGAAGGCTCGGCCTCTTGCCTAATGTTTTGTTCCACTCTTGCCGCCCTAGTTTCCGTCATATCGGTGTTATGTTCCCGGATTTTGTGTTCCTTACGCGGTTGGGTGATAATGGGAACCCCTTGACAGTTCGCCTTGAATAAAACTCCTCCAGCAATGCCCAACCTTGGTTTTTCCATTTGCCACCTAGACTTTTTCACTTGGGTTTCACGGACTCAAGGGTCATCTTTATTTTAACCCCCCTCCCCCCCGGGCCAGTGCTTCTCTAAGTGTTGGTCCAACCCAGAGCACCGTGCGGGGCCATCCCTTGGCAACTTGGGTTACATTGGCTCCCGTACGCTTAGCTTATCCGGTGTGCCCTGAGAACGAGATATGTGCAGCTCCTATCGGGATTTGTCGGCACAGCGGGTGGTATTGTTGGATTTGTTTTAACTTGACGAAGTTGTCTTGTAGAACCGGGATACCGAGTCTGATCGGAATGTCTCGGGAGAAGGTTTATCCTTCGTTGACCGTGAGAGCTTGTCATGGGCTAAGTTGGGACACCCCTGCAGGGATTTGAACTTTCGAAAGCCGTGCCCGCGGTTATGGGCAGATGGGAATTTGTTAATGTCCGGTTTGTAGAAAACCTGAAGTTGACCTTAATTAAAATACATCAACCGCGTGTGTAACCGTGATGGTCTCTTTCCGGCGGAGTCCGGAGAGTGAACACGGTGTTGGAGTAATGCTTGACGCAGGTTGTTCTAGGATCACTTCTTGATCATAGTTTCTCGACCGTGCTTTTGCCTTCTCTTCTCGCTCTCATTTGCGTAGGTTAGCCACCATATATGCTAGTCGCTTGCTGCAGATCCACCTCATACCTTTACCTTACCCATAAGCTTAAATTGTCTTGATCGTGAGGGTGTGAGATTGCTAAGTCCCCGTGACTCACAGATACTTCCAAAACCAGTTTGTAGGTGCCGATGTTACCGAGCAGGTGACGCTACCAAGCTCAAGGAGGAGCTCGATGAAGATCTTGTTCATTGTGTTGTTTCGTTCCAGTTGATCAGTAGTGGAGCCCAGTTGGGGTCGACCGGGGATCTGTGTAGCATTTGGGGTAGTCTTCTTTTATTTTGGGTTCCGTAGTCGGACCTTGATTGTATCTGGTTGATGTAATGCTTTATTCATGTATTGTGTGAAGTGGCGATTGTAAGCCATCTATGTATCTCTTTCCCTTATGTATTACATGGGATGTGTGAAGATTACCTCACTTGCGACATTTCTTTCAATGCGGTTATGCCTCTAAGTCATGCTTCGACACGTGGGAGATATAGCTGCATCGAGGGCGTTACAAGTTGGTAATCATAGCCTTCCCCGACCTTAGGAGCCCCATTACTTGATCGAATTAGCGGCCGAGTTGAGTCTAGAAAAATGTATTGAGTCATTTAGGAATTATATATTGGAGTGTTTAGGAATTCTTTTTACTCCCCAGTCCCCTCATCGCTCTGGTAAGGCATCCTGACGTAGAGTTTTGACTCTTCTCTTCTCAAATTCCACTAAAAAAATTTAGGATCACGCGGGTATCTTGGAATCGTTCTGATCGATTTTTGACGAGAACATTGTTTTTGGTGCCTCCTATCATTTAGGGGTTGTGGCAGTGTCTCGGGGAGTTGAGCTCCGAGGTGTTGTCGTCACAATTTTATCGTTGCAGTTCTGGAATACCTGAGTTTAGTACGCCGACATCGAAAATCTCTTTTATGCAGTTGTTGGTGAGATAACCTCGACGCCACCAGTACTGGGGCGGGAGTTCGAGAGTATTGCCATAACTCGTATAATGGATGCTTTTCGAAGGTTGAGGTAGTTGATTTCCGAAGGTTTCTTGGTTATGTGTTGAAGGATGGATACACCTGGATGTAGGATTTGCTAGAATTGGGTGAGATATTATGCTTCCCCTGTATCCCCAACACCTGATTGCATAACCGGAAAATTTCGGGAGTTTATAAGTGGGAATTCAAGTAGTTCGTAGGATATCTTTCTGACGGATGTATGATATGAAATTGGGGTTCGACGTCTAGTGGTCCGCCTATCCACGGTTGGCTTTACAGTGGTCTCGTTGTGTCTTAAAGAGTCCTTGGCTATGCCGACTCGGGGACGCTTCATATGTCATGTGCACTGCCTTGTACATGATGGTGCTGCACGATCAAGCCCGTGTAGGCCCCACCACGAAAACTTTGGATGAAATCTCTATCATATGTTTGTTCCGGCTTATTCTGCAAGCCAATCCTTTGTTTTGTTTTGAGTTGTGGTATTCGAGTTGCTTCGAAGTCAAATGTTGATTCCATCCCTTGTCTAAGTGGTGTTCTCATATTCCTATGTGAATACTAATCCTTCGTGATCATCGACATTGTCTTGCCAATCCTTTTCAACCGGTGTGTCTCTCGTCAAACGGATCCGTTCATTTTCAACATCCGCAAGATTCAATCTCAGCTTTCTCAATGGTGTTCGTTTCATACCTCTCCAAGTTGCCTTTGTTTTTCCCACCCACCCACCCTTTTTCCTCAAGGACTCAGATTTCTTAATCAAGTCTCCTTTTATTCTTGTGAAGCCTCTCCATTTTTTCATCAATTTTCTTATCCGGTGATTCTCATGAAGATTCTAACGGAGCTTCAAGTTCGTCACTCTTCACTCGTTTTCTTCTCCGGTGGAACCAATTCAAGCCTTCGGTGTTGATCATATTTTTTCCTCGTTTCAAATACCCTCTCATGCCGGTGCTCCTCATATTCATTCACTTCTCGCTATTCTATTATTCCGGAGTGCTGAAGATATCTCCAAGATTCGTGTTTCCACTCTGCTTTCATTCAAACTCTTTCGAGGATGATATCTTATTCAAGCCATTTAATTCAACTGGTGCTTTCTCTCTTGTAAATCGTTCAACGGTGTTTTCTTTTGAGTGGGCCCTAACCCACAGGTCTTTTCCCAGGATGTTACCTGACTCTTCTAATTCTCTCGGAGCTATCCTCAAAAATTCTTTTCGAAGTTTGACGTAAGAATGATTTTCATCAGTCAAGTGCCTTTCTCCAAGATCTTTCAAATTCTTTTCATCGTTGGTTCAACTTTTCCATTCTTCTTCATTATGGAGTGCTTCAACAATTCTTCGTGGTGTGTCCCATCGTAATTCTCAGATTTTGAAGTCTGAAGAAGAGTTTCTCTCAAATCTTGCCCCATTCTCGGCCATCATCTCATAGTTGTTTTTGGATTGTGAGAATTTTTTCACCTATCCGGAGCAATTCAAGATTCTTTTCAGTTTGTTTCTCCGGAGCCCATCATCTCAGAATTTATTCATTCTCAGCTTTCAGCTATGGTTCTCCAGATCTTACCGGTGCTTCATTCAAGTGATCTCTAATCAGTTCATGATCCCTTCGTTCTCATGTATCTAGATTCTCTCGAGCATCTTCGTTCATTTGCAAATTCTTCCCGATGATTCGTTATCTTTTATTCATTCTTTTTCAGTTCTTACGGTGGTTCGTTCAAGATTCTTCTTACCTTGTTATCATATCAATTCATTTGTTGTTTTCAATCCTACCGGTGGATTTGTCGAAGACCTTCCCAAGTTTGCGCTATATCTCGCTTAATTCTTTCTACGAGAATAAGTAGTATGCCAAATCCATTGTCTATCATCAATTTAATTGATGAAGGACAAGCATAATGTAATTCTTATTCTTGTTTCATCCATATGTTAATCTTTTCTTCCGGAGTTTGTTCACGATGATTAAATTCTTGGTTTCAATAGCTCATCTTTCTTTTCCGGAGTTCCAAGCTCTCGCAATTATATCATCATGGAGATACACCTAAAGCATTACAAGGTTTCACCTTGTGTTTTCAACTTACCTTTCCTTCTCGTTATCCTTTTGTTACCGGAGTTCTTCACGGAGGTTCTACATGATGGTTCATCTATGATTTAATTCATTCTCGAAGTGTTCATTGAGATTCTTTTCTAAGGAGCTCAAGCATTCTTCATCTTGCAATCTGGAGTGCAATTCTTCCTTCCGTATCATTGGAGGTGGTATTATGTCATTCTTGATATTTTGAGTCATGCTTAATGATTCACTTGTTGTTAAGAATGAATTATATTAAATCCATCAACCTCTTTGTTGGAGTTATCTTGTGTCTTGTTTATGGTGCTCATAAATGACCCAAGTTCTTCTTTTATCCTCCCGGTGTAATAACTTTCTCGTCAATTTTCTCATATCAATCCAATTCTTTTCCCGTGAGTGGCAGGTTGTCACCTCATAATTTGAGATGTATTCCATAAGACCATATCAAGCTTATTCTTTTCTGTGTTGGTTTTCCAACAACTCCGTTCTAGCATTTGTTGTAAGAGTGCTCCCTCAAGATCTTGTTTCCCTTCGTTCATCCCATTCCTTCCTTACTTTTGTTCTGGAGGCTTTGTGATGTTGCTCTCTTCAACCCATCTTTTCGTTTTATCATGTTCTTTTCTTGGTTTATCCATTTAACCGAAGTGTTGTGTCCTCTGGTCAAGTTCTTTCTTATCAAGTCTTTCATCTCTTTTCAACCAGAGTGCTGCCCGAAATTGTTCTTCCTTGTTCCTCTTTTCTAACAGAGTGTTTTCAGCTTCGTCATCTCCGTTGTATTCTTTTCTCGAAATGGCTTAACCTTTGCAAGGTTCTTTGGTTTCACTCATTGGTAAAGAAGCAACTTAGTTTTACCTCTTCTCTTTCTCTTCCGTTTTCCCTCAGGTGCCATTCTAGATCTCGGGACGAGATCCTCTCATAGTGGTGGAGTGTTGTAACGCCCCTAGACCGTTGCGCCAGGTGTCTTTCAGTTATTCGCCGGTGTTGCCATGTCATTTGATTGCGTGTTGCTTTTCATCATGTCATCATGTGCACGCATCATCATGTTTTCAAAACTTGCATTCGTCTCGGTCTTCTCGTTATGTCCGTTGTCCGTTCTGAGTTCAACCACTCTTGCACGTGCCCGCGGCATGTCCAAAATATTATTTTTAAGTGGCCGGAAAATATTCTTGGAATGAGATGAGAGTTGGCGTGTGGTCTTCTTATAGCATAGACAGAGCGCCTGTCAAGTTTCGTCCCATTTGGACTTCGTTTGATACTCCAACGGTTAACCGAGGGACCGAGAAGGCCTCGTGTGTGTTGCAGCCCAACACCCCTCCAATTTGGCCCAAAACCGACCAAAACCCTCTCCATCAACTAGAGCATTCGATCACGATCGCGTGGCCGAAAACCGCACCTCATTTGGACACTCCTAGCTCCCTCTATGCCTATATATAGGTCCTCCTCCGAAATTCTCGGTTCTCCTCCCCCAAAACCCTAGATCCATTTTTCCCTGCCACCGCCGGACGAAATCTCGCAGGCCGGACGTTGTCCAACCCGCGCCGCCGCCGCCACGTGTCGCAGTCCGAGTGGCTCGGCAGCCTCCTCCACCGCGCGGCCCGGGGAGCCCGTCGCCGGCCCCCGAGGCCCGGGTCCACCGCCACCTGCCCGAGGGCCGCCGCCCTCACCGCGCAGCCCTGCTGCCCATCTCCGGCGGTCGGAGCTCCCTCGCCGCTCCGTCGCCAGCCACCTCCGCCACTGGGCCG
>NC_041392.1:197581125-197583365 GCF_002162155.2 Triticum dicoccoides
CGCGCCGCCCGGACCTCGCCGGCCCCGGCTCCGGCCTCCTCCCCATCTCCGACGACGTCTCCGGCGAGCTTTGCTACAGTAACTCCGGCGAGGTGCATCGGGAACCGTGCCAGATCCAGATCTGAGATCCCCTCCTCGGTTGACTTTCTCTCGAAACCCTAACTATTTTGCATATTTCATCGTGTCGTAACTTTGCATCTGTAGATCCATTTTGGGCGTGTAGCATATCAAATGGTTCATCTCAGAGAGCACATCATTTCATATCATTACATCATTTTCATTTCAGTTCATCTTGATGCCCGAAATTCTGTTGGAAGAGTGCTATTTGAGTTATTTGTCAGATCTGCTGCTCCAATTAGCTATTTGTCATTTTTGCCATGAGTATTGTGTGCATGATATGCCCCTGAGCTCTTCATGACTTTTGTTATACGCTTTGTCATCTTTCCAGAGGTGCTATCCATGTGTTTTTGTGATGTGTGTGATGACTAGCACAAGCTTGCAAAGTGGTGCATTCGTTAATGCTGATTTCAGGGACTTAGCAATTCCACCAAGTCCTTGAGCTGTTTTTATCAATATGCCATATGTTCATGTTGTTTCCTAGTGATCGGTGCCTCTTTTGAGGAGGATCAGTAAGGATGTTTTGTTAATATTATGGTGCTCTATCCATCCATGTCTTTGTTTGCAATTAAGGAGCAACCTAGCTTGAGTCAATCGAGCTCTACTTTTGCTATTTCGTGAATCTGGGCAGATTGTCTACTTGTTGGTGATTTTGCCGAGGATGTTGTAGTTGATCCGTGCAACCTATGTTGTTGTTCTTGCCATTTCTAGCTTTTGCAATGTGTATTCTTGATGGGTGTATGCTTAGATTGCCATGCCTTGCCCTGTAGTGAGTGCATCGAGCTCGTAAACATGCCTACTTGTTAACAGATTTGCATGTTCCAGTTTTCTCAAAGTCTGTAACCTGATTATGCTTTTGCCATGTTCACATGCTTGCAATTGTATTTTCTGATCCCTTTTGGCTCAAGGTCACTAAGGGACTTTGGTTAAGCTCTTTGAGTATATACATACCATGCTTTACTTTGCCATGTTCAGCCCCTGTAGCATATAGTTTTCTTGCTCCAAAGTGTGCTACCTGATCTGAAATTTCAGACTAGTGTTAATTTCACTAAGTCTGAAATCTATTACCGTTTGCATTTTTGCCATGCTTGTTTGAACCTGTTAATGTATGAATTGGCCGTAGCTCAGTGTTCATATTTTGTCAAGCATTATGAGTGGTTCCCTGCCATGTATTTTGTTGCCATGTTTGAGTGCTGTAGCATAATTATCTTGATGTGTTTAGATGGCTACTTGCTGTTTATCGCAGACCGGTGCCATCTTTGTTTTGCTTGCCATTTCCAAACCGTGCATCTGATTCCGGTGTTCTTTACATCGATTTCAACCGAAATCACCTCACCTTTCTAGCGGCACACTTGGATTTCCATGTTGAGGCCAGGTTCAATCATTCCTTATCAAATCTTGCATATGCATCGCATACTGCATCCCGCATAGCATATCATGTTTGCATCATGTTGTTTGAGCTTCGCACATGGTTGATTGTGTTCCTTTTTGCTTGTTTGTCTTGTTTGGGTAGAGCCAGGAGACGAGTTCGCTAACGAGGAGCCCGTTGAGTTTGCTTTCGAGGATCCAGTCAACTCTGACAACTTTGCAGGCAAGATGATCATACCCTCGAAATCACTTCTATCTTTGCTTGCTAGATGCTCGCTCTTTTGCTATGCCTATGCTGCAATACCTACCACTTGCTTATCATGCCTCCCATATTGTTAAACCAAGCCTCTAAGCCACCTTGTCCTAGCAAACCGTTGTTTGGCGATGTTACCGCTTTGCTCAGCCCCTCTTATAGCGTTGCTAGTTGCACGTGAAGATTGGAGGCAGTTCCTTATTGGAACTTTATTTACTTGTTGGGATATCATTATATTACCTTGTTATCTTAATGCACCTATATACTCGGTAAAGGGTGGAAGGCTCGGCCTCTTGCCTAGTGTTTTGTTCCACTCTTGCCGCCCTAGTTTCCGTCATATCGGTGTTATGTTCCCGGATTTTGCGTTCCTTACGCGGTTGGGTGATAATGGGAACCCCTTGACAGTTCGCCTTGAATAAAACTCCTCCAGCAATGCCCAACCTTGGTTTTACCATTTGCCACCTAGCCTTTTTCCCTTGGGTTTCGCGGACTCAAGGGTCAT
>NC_041392.1:197583628-197621505 GCF_002162155.2 Triticum dicoccoides
AGTGTTGGTCCAACCCAGAGCACCGTGCGGGGCCGTCCCTTGGCAACTTGGGTTACGTTGGCTCCTGTACGCTTAGCTTATCCGGTGTGCCCTGAGAACGAGATATGTGCAGCTCCTATCGGGATTTGTCGGCACAGTGGGTGGTATTGTTGGATTTGTTTTAACTTGACGAAGTTGTCTTGTAGAACTGGGATACTGAGTCTGATCGGAATGTCTCAGGAGAAGGTTTATCCTTCGTTGACCGTGAGAGCTTGTCATGGGCTAAGTTGGGACACCCCTGCAGGGATTTGAACATTCGAAAGTCGTGCCCGCGGTTATGGGCAGATGGGAATTTGTTAATGTCTGGTTGTAGAAAACCTGAAGTTGACCTTAATTAAAATACATCAACCGCGTGTGTAACCGTGATGGTCTCTTTCCGGTGGAGTCCGGAGAGTGAACACGGTGTTGGAGTAATGCTTGATGCAGGTTGTTCTAGGATCACTTCTTGATCATAGTTTCTCGACCATGCTTTTGCCTTCTCTTCTCGCTCTCATTTGCGTAGGTTAGCCACCATATATGCTAGTCGCTTGCTGCAGCTCCACCTCATACCTTTACATTACCCATAAGCTTAAATAGTCTTGATCGCGAGGGTGTGAGATTGCTGAGTCACCGTGACTCACAGATACTTCTAAAACCAGTTTGTAGGTGCCGATGTTACCGAGCAGGTGACGCTACCAAGCTCAAGGAGGAGCTCGATGAAGATCTTGTTCATTGTGTTGTTTCGTTCCAGTTGATCAGTAGTGGAGCCCAGTTGGGGTCGATCGAGGATCTGTGTAGCATTTGGGGTAGTCTTCTTTTATTTTGGGTTCCGTAGTCGGACCTTGATTGTATCTGGTTGATGTAATGCTTTATTCGTGTATTGTGTGAAGTGGAGATTGTAAGCCATCTATGTATCTCTTTCCCTTATGTATTACATGGGTTGTGTGAAGATTACCTCACTTGCGACATTGCTTTCAAAGCGGTTATGCCTCTAAGTCGTGCTTCGACACGTGGGAGATATAGCCGCATCGAGGGCGTTACAGGGGATGAAGCTCGAGGTCATTGTCCTCGCTCAAGTTGATGCTCGCAACGCAATAGTGGCGTAGCCGGACGTGGACGCGACCGCACAAGCGGTGGCCACGATGGCGGCCGATGACGGGAGCACCGTCAGCCACGCGTCCTACTTACCGTCGTCCAACGTCCGGCACCGCCGAGGTCGGGGACTCCTCCGAGGATGAGTAGGGCATGGGAGGCGACAGGGCATGGTGTGCGAACTGGCCGGTCCATCTCCCATGTTCTACTCTTCCTCGCCGGAGACCGCACCTTCGTCTTGAAACCTGCCCCCATACATGGAGATCGCAGATGGAGGACGTCGGTTGCCGCTGTAGAATAGGTTTAGGGTCGGGTTTGTTTAATTTTTCTATCCTATAAAAGTTTGAAATGTAATGAAAATCTGTCGTCTTTGCATTAATCTCGGTCGGTGTAGATGAACTTTCACAACAATATAGTATATTGTAGGAGTACTAGCAAGATGCCCGTGCGTTGCACGGAACATCAAGATCTTCCGGGAGAAAAGGATGAACGAGGGAAGGCCTTATCTGCAAATGTGGAGAGGAGTGCGGGTAAATTGTCATAGTTTCCTTCCTGTTCGTTAGATATAGATCAGACGGCCTATATTGCAGGATGGCAGGCACACCATCATCACCAACTATGCTTTTTATATATTATTGAACCGAGACAAAAGCTAACATGCGAAGTAAATAAACACACAGGGTCTACATACACAATTTATCTTAGGAACTCCAATAGTACGCCCACTACACATTCACGCATTTCACACCTTTCTACATCTATGAGAACCTACGAAAGGGTTAACGTAAATTGCCTCTCTCTCCTCCTTGATTTTCATAAGAGAACCAAACACATCAAAAGACGCTTCAATTCCAATGAAAATCTTTTGTGACAATACTGGAGCAATTTCCTTGGCGAAGGAATCCAGATTTCATAAGAGAACCAAACACATCAAGAGACGCTTCGATTCCATCCGCGATCAATTCAAGGAGGGAGACATAGAGATTTGCAAGATACATACGGATCTAAATGTTGCAAACCCATTGACTAAGCCTCTCTCACATGCAAAACATGATCAGCACCAAGACTCCATGGGTGTTAGAATCATTACTATGTAATCTAGATTATTGACTCTAGTACAAGTGGGAGACTGAAGGAAATATGCCCTAGAGGCAATAACAAAGTTGTTATTTATATTTCCTTATATCATGATAAATGTTTATTATTCATGCTAGAATTGTATTAATCGGAAACTTAGTACATGTGTGAATACATAGACAAACAGAGTGTCCCTAGTATGCCTCTACTTGACTAGCTCGTTAATCAAAGATGGTTAAGTTTCCTAACCATAGACATTTGTTGTCATTTGATGAACGGGATCACATCATTAGAGAATGATGTGATGGACAAGACCCATCCGTTAGCTTAGCATAATGATCGTTTAGTTTTATTTCTATTGCTTTCTTCATGACTTATACATATTCCTTTGACTATGATATTGCAAATCCCGAATACCGGAGGAACACCTTGTGTGCTATCAAACGTCACAATGTAACTGGGTGAGTATAAAGATGCTCTACAGGTGTCTCCGATGGTGTTTGTTGAGTGGGCATAGATCGAGATTAGGATTTATCACTCCAAGTATCGGAGAGGTATCTCTGGGCCCTCTCGGTAATGCACATCACTATAAGCCTTGCAAGCAATGTGACTAATGAGTTAGTTGCGGGATGATGCATTACGGAACGAGTAAAGGGACTTGCCGGTAATAAGATTGAACTACGTATGATGATACCGACGATCGAATCTCAGGCAAGTAACATACCGATGACAAAGGGAATGACGTATGTTGTTATGCGGTTTGACCGATAAAGATCTTCGTAGAATATATAGGAGCTAATATGATCATCCAGGTTCCACTATTGGTTATTGACCGGAGGTGTGTCTCGGTCATGTCTACATAGTTCTTGAACCCGTAGGGTCCGCACGCTTAATGTTCGATGACGATTTGTATTATGAGTTATGTGATTTGATGACCAAAGTTTGTTCGGAGTACCGGATGAGATCACAGACATGACGAGGAGTCTCAAAATGGTCGAGAGGTAAAGATTCATATATTCGAAGGTTGCATTTGGACATCGGAATGGTTCCGAGTGGTTCGGGCATTTTTCCGGAGTACCGGAAGGTTACCGGAACCCCCTAGGCAAGTTAATGGGCCTTAGTGGGCTTTAGTGGAGAGAGGGAAGAAGGGCCACGAGGTGGCGTGCACCTCGCCCCTACCCAAACCGAATTGGACAAGGGGTGGGGGCGCGACCCCCTCCTTCCTTCTCCTTTTCCCCTCCTTCCTTTCCCTCCGGTGGAAGAAAGGAAAAGGGGGGCTGAATCCTACTTGGACTAGGAGTCCAAGTAGGACTCCCCCCTTGGTGCGCCCCTCCTGGCCGGCCTCCTCTCTCCGTCCCTCCTTTATATACGTGGCCAGGGGGCACCCCAATAGCACAACAGACAATATCTTAGCCGTGTGTGATGCCCCCCTCCACAGTTCAACACCTCGGTCATCTCTTCATAGTGCTTAGGTGAAGCCCTGTGCCGGTAACTTCATCATCACTGTCACCATGCCATCGTGCTGAGGGAACTCTCCCTCATCCTCAACTGGATCAAGAGCTCGAGGGACGTCATCGTGATGAATGTGTGCTGAACACGGAGGTGTCGTACGTTAGGTACTTGCATCAGTTGGATCGTGAAGATGTTCGACTACATCAACCGCGTTATTAAACGCTTCTACTTTAGGTCTACGAGGGTACGTGGACACACTCTCCCCACTCATTGCTATGAATCTCCTAGTTAGATCTTGCATGACCTTAGGAATTTTTTTGAATTATTGCGTTCCCTAAACATAGTGCACCATGCTTTACGACTTAGAATCAAGACTTCAAAAACGTTTTGAACGCCATGGAGCATATAAGAAGTTCCAAGAGTTGAAATTGGTATTTTATACTCATGCCCATGTCGAGAGGTATGAGACCTCTAACAAGTACTTTGCCTACAAGATGGGGGAGAATGGCTCAGCCAGTGAGCATGTACTCAAAATATCTGTGTAGTACAATCGCTTGAATCAAGTGGGAGTTAATCTTCCAGATAAGATAGTGAATGACAGAGTTCTCTAGTCACTATCACCAAGCTACTAGAACTTCATGATAAACTATAATATGCAAGGGATGACGAAAATGATTCCCGAGCTCTTTGCGATGCTGAAATTGGCGAAGGTAGAAATCAAGAAAAAGCATCAAGTGTTGATGATTAACAAGACCACTAGTTTCAAGTAAAAGGGCAAGGGAAAGAAAGGGGACTTCAAGAAGAATGACAAGCAAGTTGTCACTCTCGAGAAGAAGCCCAAAGCTGGACCTAAGCCTGAAACTGAGTGCTTCTACTGCAAAGGAAATGGTCACTGGAAGTGGAACTGCCCTAGATACTTGGTGGATAACAAGGATGGCAAAGTGAACAAAGGTATATTTGATATACATGTTATTGATGTGTACTTTACTAGTGTTTATAGAAACCCCACGGTATTTGATACTGGTTCAGTTGCTAAGAGTAGTAACTCAAAACAGGAGTTGCAAAATAGACAAAGACTAGTTGAGGGTAAGGTGACAATGTGTGTTGGAGGTGATTCCAAGGTTGATAAGATCACCATCGCACACTCCCTCTACCTTTGGGATTAGTGTTGAACCTAAATAAATGTTATTTGGTGTCTGCGTTGAGCATGAATATGATTGCATCATGTTTATTGCAATACGGTTATTCATTTAATTCAGATAATAATTGTTGTTCTGTTTACATGAATAAAACCTTTTAAGGTCATACACCCAATGTAAATAGTTTATGGAACCCCGATCGTAGTAATACACATATTCATAATATTGATGTCAAAGGATGGAAAGTTGATTATGATAGTGAAACATACTTGTGGCAGTGTTGTTTAGGTCATATTGGTGTAAAGCACATGAAGAAACTCCATGCAGATGGGTTTTTGGAATCACTTGATTATGAATCATTTGATACTTGCGAACCATGCCTCATGGGCAAGATGACTAAAACTTCGTTCTCCGGAACAATGGAGTGAGCTAAAGACTTATTGAATATAATACTTACCGATGTATACGGTCCGATGAGTGTTGAAGCTCCCAACGGGTATCGTTATTTTCTAACCTTCACGGATGATTTGAGAAGATATGGTTATATCTACTTGATGAAACACAAGTCTGAAATATTTGAAAAGTTCAAAGAATTTCAGAGTGAAGTGGAGAATCATCGTAACAAGAAAATAAAGTTTCAACGGTCTGATCACGGAGGCGAATATTTGAGTTACGAGTTTGGCCTATATTTAAAACAATGTGGAATAGTTTCACAACTCACGCCACCTGGAACACCACAGCGTAATGGTGTGTCTGAATGTCATAACCGTACTTTATTAGATATGGTGCGGTCTATGATGTCTCTTACCGATTTACCACTATCGTTTTGGGGTTATGCATTAGAGACAGCTGCATTCACGTTAAATAGGGCACCGTCTAAATCCATTGAGATGACACCATATGAACTATGGTTTGGCAAGAAACATAAGTTGTCATTTCTTATAGTTTGGGGTTGTGACACTTATGTCGAAAGGCTTCAGCCTGATAAGCTCGAACACAAATCGGAGAAGTGCGTCTTCATAAGATACCCTAAGGAAACAATTGGGTCCACCTTCTACCACAGATCCGGAGGCAAGATCTTTGTTGCTGGGAAAGGAACCTTTCTAGAGAAGGAGTTTCTCTCGAAAGAAGTGAGTGGGAGGAAAGTAGAACTTGATGAGGTAATTGTACCTTATCTCGAATTGTAAAGTAGCTCATCACAGAAATCAGTTCCAGTGATGCCTACACCAACTGGAGAGGAAGCTAATGATAATGATCATGTAACTTAAGGTCAAGTTACTACCGAACCTTGTAGGTCAACCAAAGCACGTTCCGCACCAAAGTGGTATGGCAATCCTGTTCTGGAAGTCATGTTACTAAACCATGACGAACCTATGAACTATGAGGAAGCGATGATGAGCCCAGATTCCGATAAATGGCTTGAGGCCATGAAATCTGAGATATGATCCATGTATGAGAACAAAAGTGTGGATTTTGGTTGACTTGCCTGATGATCGGTGACCCATAGAGAATAAATGGATATTCAAGAAGCAGACTGACGCTGATGGTAGTGTTACTATCTACAAGGCTCAACTTCTCGCGAAAGGTATTCGACAAGTTCAAGGAGTTGACTACGATGAGACTTTTTCACCCGTAGTGATGCTTAAGTCTGTCTGAATCATGTTAGCAATTGCCGCATTTTATGAAATCTGGCAAATGGATGTCAAAACTGCATTCCTTAAATGGATTTTTCAAAGAAGAGTTGTATATGATACAACCAGAAGGTTTTGTCAATCCTAAAGGTGCTGACAAAGTGTGCAAGGTCCAGCAATCCATCTATGGACTGGTGCTAGCATCTCGGAGTTGGAATATACACTTTGATGAGGTGATCAAAGCATATGGTTTTATACAGACTTTCGGAGAAGTCTGTATTTACAAGAAAGTGAGTGGGAACACTACAGCCTTTATGATAAGTATATGTGAATGACATATTGTTGATCGAAAATAATGTAGAATTTTTTGGAAAGCATAAAGGAGTGTTTGAAAGGAGTTTTTCAAAAGAAGGACCTCAGTAAAGCTGCTTACATATTGGGCATCAAGGTCTATAGAGATAGATCAAGACGCTTGATAAGACTTTCGATGAGTACATACATTGATAACATTTCGAAGGAGTTCAAAATGGATCAGTCAAAGAAGGAGTTCTTGCCTGAGTTGTAAGGTATGAAGTTGAGTAAGACTCAAAACCTGACCACGGGAGAAGATAGAGAGAGAATGAAAGTCATTCCTATGCCTTAGCCATAGGTTCTATAAAGGATGGCATACTGTATACCAGACCTATTGTGTACCTTGCCATGAGTTTGTCTAGGGCGTACAATAGTTATCCAAGAGTAGATCACTGGACAGCGGTCAAAATTATCATTAGGTACCTAAAGAGGACTAAGGAAATATTTATCGATTATGGAGGTGATAAAGAGTTCGTCGTAAAGAGTTACGTTGATGCAAGCTTTGACACCGATCTAGATGACTCTGAGTCTCGATCCGGATACATATTGAAAGTGGGAGCAATTAGCTAGAGAAGTTCCGTACAGAGCATTCTAGACATAGAAATTTGCAAAATACATACGGACCTGAATGTGGCAGACCCATTGACTAAACCTCTCTCACAAGCAAAACATGATCACACCTTAATAATCTTTGAAGTGTTAATCACATGGCGATGTGAACTAGATTATTGACTTTAGTAAACCCTTTGGGTGTTGGTCACATGGCGATGTGAACTATGTGTGTTATTCCCATGGCAATGTGAATTACTGGTGTTAATCACATGGCGATGTGAACTAGATTATGGACTCTAGTGCAAGTGGGAGACTAAAGGAAATATGCCCTAGAGGCAATAATAAAGTTGTTATTTTATATTTCCTTATTCATGATAAATGTTTATAATTCATGCTAGAATTGTATTAACCAAAAAACCTTAATACATGTGTGAATACATAGACAAAACACTGAGACCCTAGTGAGCCTCTACTTGACTAGCTCGTTGATCAAAGATGGTTAAGGTTTCCTAACCATAGACATGAGTTGTCATTGGCAGATAAGAAGGATGGCAAAGTTAACAAAGGTATATTTGATATACATGTTATTGATGTGTACTTTACTAGTGTTCATAGTAGCCCTGGGTATTTGATACCGGTTTAGTTGCTAAGATTAGTAACTCGAAACAGGAGTTACAAAAATGAATAGAGACTAGTTGAGGGCGAAGTGACGATGTGTGTTGGAAGAGATTCCAAGGTTGATAAGATCACCATCGCATACTCCCTCTACCTTCGGTATTAGTGTTGGACCTAAATAAATTTTATTTGGTGTTTGAATTGATCATGAATATGATTGGATCATGTTTATTACTATACGGTTATTCATTTTTAAGTCAGAGAATAATTGTTGTTCTGTTTACATGAATAAAACCTTCTATGGTCATACAACCAATGTAAATGGTTTATTAAATCTCGATCGTAGTGATACACATATTCATAATATTGATGCCAAAACATGCAATGTTGATAATGATACTGCAACATATTTGTGGCACTGCCATTTAGGTCATATTGGTATAAAGCGCATGAAGAAACTCCATGCAGATGGACTTTTGGAATCACTTGATTATGAATCACTTGATACTTGCGAACCATGACTCATGGGAAAGATGACTAAAACTCCGTTCTCCGGAACAATGGAGCGAGTTAATGACTTATTGGAAATAATACATACCGATGTATGCGGTCCGACGAGTGTTGAGGCTCGTAGCGGGTATCTTTATTTTCTGACCTTCACAGATGATTTGAGGAGATATGGGTATATCTACTTAATGAAACACAAGTCTAAAACATTTGAAAAGTTCAAAAAAATTCAGAGTGTAGTGAAGAATCATCGTAACAAGAAAATAAAGTTTCTATGATCTGATCGTTGAGGTGAATATTTGAGTTACGAGTTTGGCCTTCATTTAAAACAATGTGGAATAGTTCTGTAGCTCACGCCACCTGGAACACTATAATGTAATGATGTGTCCGAACATCGTAACCGTACTTTATTAGATATGGTGCGATCTATGATGTCTCTTACCGATTTACCGCTATCATTTTGGGGTTATGCATTAGAGGCAGTTGCATTCACTTAAAATAGGGCACCATCTAAATCTGTTGAGACGACACCGTATGAACTATTGTTTCACAAGAAACCTAAGCTATCATTTGTTAAAGTTTGGGGTTGCGATGCTTATGTGAAAAAGCTTCAGCCTGATAAGCTCGAACCCAAATTGGAGAAGTGCGTCTTCATTGGATACCCAAAAGAAATTGTTGGGTACACCTTCTATCACAGATCCGAAGGCAAGAATTTTGTTGCTAAGAATGGATCCTTTCTAGAGAAGGAGTTTCTCTCAAAATAAGTGAGTGGGAGGAAAGTAGAACTTGATGAGGTAATTGTACCTTCTCTTGAATTGGAAAGTATCTCATCACAGAAATCGGTTCTAGTGATGCCTACACCAACTAGAGAGGAAGCTAATGATAATGATCATGGAAGTTAAGATCAAGTTACTACCGAACCTCGTAGGTCAACCAAAGCACGTTCCGCACCAGAGTGGTACGGTAATCCTATTCTGGAAGTCCTGTTACTAGACCATGATAAACCTATGAACTATGAGGAAGCGATGATGACCCCAGATTCCGATAAATGGCTTAAGGCCATGAAATCTGAGATATGATCCATGTGTGAGAACAAAGTGTGGACTTTGGTTGACTTGCCCGATGATTGGCGACCCATAGAGAATAAATGGATCTTCAAGAAGAAGACTGACATTGATGGTAATGTTACTATCTACAAAGCTCAACTTGTCGCGAAAGGTATTCGACACGTTCAAGGAGTTGACTATGATGAGACTTTCTCACCCGTAGTGATGCTTAAGTCTGTCCGAATCATGTTAGGAATTGCCGCATTTTATGATTATGAAATCTGGCAAATGGATGTCAAACATCATTCCTTAATGGATTTCTGAAAGAAGAGTTGTATATGATGTAACCAGAAGGTTTTGTCGATCCTAAAGGTGCTAACAAAGTGTGCAAACTCCAGTGATCCATCTATGGACTGGTGCAAGCATCTCAGAGTTGGAATATACGCTTTGATGAGGTGATCAAAGCATATTGTTTTACACAGACTTATGGTGAAGCCTGTATTCACAAGAAAGTGAGTGCGAGCATTGTAGCATTTCTGATATTATATGTGGATGACATAGTGTTGATCGGGAATGATATAGAATTTCTAGATAGCATAAAAGGATACTTGAATAAGAGTTTGTCAATGAAAGACCTCGGTGAAGCTGCTTACATATTGGGCATCAAGATCTATAGAGATAGATCAAGACGTTTGATAAGTTTTTTCAATGAGTACATAACTTGACAAGATTTTGAAGTAGTTCAAAATGGAATAGTCAAAGAAGGAGTTCTTTCCTGTGTTGCAAGGTGAGTAAGACTCAAAGCCCGACCATGACAGAAAATAGAAAGAGAATGGAAGTCATTCCCTATGCCTCAGCAATAGGTTCTATAAAGTATGATATGCTGTGTACCAGGCCTATTGTGTACCTTGCCATGAGTTTGGCAAGGGGGTACGATAGTGATCCAGGAGTGGATCATTGGACAGCGGTCAAAGTTATCCTTACTTACCTAAGAGGACTAAGGAAATATTTCTCGGTTATGGAGGTGACAAATAGTTCGTCGAAAAGGGTTACGTCGATGCAAGCTTTGACACTAATCTAGATGACTTAGTGTCTCAATCTGGATAGATATTGAAAGTGGGAGAAATTAGCTAGAGTAGCTCCGTGTAGAGTATTGTAGACATAGAAATTTGCAAAATACATACGGTTCTGAATGTGGCAGACCCGTTGACTAAACCTCTCTCACAAGCGAAACATGATCACACCTTAATACTCTTTGGGTATTAATCACATGGCGATGTGAACTAGATTATTGACTCTAGTAAACCCTTTGGGTGTTGGTCACATGGCAATGTGAACTATGGGTGTTAATCACATGGCGATGTGACCTAGATTATTGACTCTAGTGCAAGTGGGAGACTGAAGGAAATATGCCCTGGATGCAATAATAAAGTTGTTATTTTATATTTCCTTATATCATGATAAATGTTTGTTATTCATGCTATAATTGTATTAACCGGACACTTGATACATGTGTCGATCCATAGACAAAACACAGTGTCCCTAGTAAGCCTCTACTAGACTAGCTCGTTGATCAAACATGGTCACTGCTACAGCAACGTCCTAAACAAACGGCTTAAAACCCCTTTCCGCGACGGCCTTTGGAACCGTTGCCAAGTGAGTGTGAGCGATAGGGGGGTCCTTACCACATGACCCAGAAATCGTCGGGGATAGACCCTCGTGGGACCCAGGCTAGGGCCATGTGCGATCTGGTGAGGCATGGAAACCCAATCATTTCTATAGGTATGTACATCCCACATGGTGAATCCTAGAAATAATTTCCGTAGGTATGTACATCCCACATGGTGAATCGCAGAAATCATTTTCGTACGTATGTACATCCCACACGACGAATCCCAGAAATCATTTCCGTAGGTATGTACATCCCACATGGTGAATCGCAGAAATCATTTCCGTACGTATGTACATTCCACACGACGAATCCCAGAAATCATTTCCGTAGGTATGTTCATCCCACACGGTGAATCCCAGAAATCATTTCCGTAGGTATGTACATCCCACACAGTGAATCCCAGAAAATCATTTCCATAGGTATGTACATCCCACACAGTTCTTTGTGTGGAAACATGTGTGCAAGGTGGCCTAACGCAAACAGTTCACTGCCCGAAGCCGTGTGTGATTTTTAGTTGATCGAACACGCCTAATTTCTAGAAACCATGCGGGTTATTAGAGTTCATCGCCCACGGTGTTGTCCGAGTAACCGTTTGCAATAGAAAACCCCAATAATCAGGGTAATTAGCCTATTATTGATAATCCATGTACTAATCAAACTGATATTTCTTATAAAGCACTCTAGATATTTCATATCCGTATAAAAGCAACCAGGATTTCATAATCGAATTACATCAGATAGCTTCGGCACTCAGTTACGCCATTACACAACAGCAACAAGTTTCACATGCAGCATCAAAAACCTTTGGAAAGTAGCATCATACACGGTAAATAGACAGATGAAACTCATCTGGGAAACTGTAGAAGCGGGAGGCAAATATTGAGCCTTCAGTGATTTTGAATGTCCTTGCAACTTTAGGCCAGTGGCTATGGATAATTTCCCGCCCAACCTTCGTCCTCTTCAGCAAGACTTCAATATTGTACCATGGGTGTTGAATGAATACCTTCCTCGCCTCTTGACCATGCAGGTGGTTTGAGAGGTAATCATCGGTGAACTGCTTTGAAAAGTACTGAAAACAAAGCTATGCATAAATCGTTGTTGTAAATTTTGAAATGGCACAAGGGGTAAAAACAAGGTAAAAGAGTTGGTACCATCCTATAGTTGACTGATGTCTTCTTCATTGTGCAAACAAAGATCTTGTTGTTATTTGTCGCAAGTTTCTTCACCCTAACAATCTTTATGAGTTTTTCTTGACTTGACTGATATTCATGGACATCTCATTTCCCCATATGCAAAATGAGTCGAACAGTGGGTCTAAGCCTCTAACAGCAGGACCGACATGTGCAAGACCAAATTGTAAGAAACCTAAATATTAGAATGATTCCTGCAACTGCACAATAATGTGCTATTAGCCAAAGGACCATGCTTGAACAAACCTCAATGGTAAACAGCGGTGTCTCCCATTGTTTCCCTGCAACACACATAAGGAAGATCATGATCAGGTTAACTGAGAGTTGCCATATGATACGTCTCCAACGTATCTATAATTTTTGATTGCTCCATGCTATATTATCTACTGTTTTGGACATTATTGGGATTTATTATCCACTTTTATATTATTTTTGGGACTAACCTATTAACCGGAGGCCCAACCCAGAATTGTTGTTTTTGCCTATTTTAGGGTTTCAAAGAAAAGGAATATCAAACGGAGTCCAAACAGAATGAAACCTTCGGGAACGTGATTTTCTCACCAAACAACACCCAGGAGACTTGGACCCTACGTCAAGCAACCAACAAGGAGGCCACGAGGTAGGGGGGCACGCCTACCCCCCCCCCAGGCGCGTCCTCCACCCTCGTGGGCCCCTGTTGCTCCACCGACGTACTTCTTCCTCCTATATATACCTACGTACCCCCAAACAATCAGATACGGAGCCAAAACCCTAATTCCACTGCCGCAACTCTCTGTATCCACGAGATCCCATCTTGGGGCCTGTTCTGGAGCTCCGTCGGAGGGGGCATCCATCACGGAGGGCTTCTACATCAACACCATAGCCTCTTCGATGAAGTGTGAGTAGTTTACCTGAGACCTTCGGGTCCATAGTTATTAGCAAGATGGCTTCTTCTCTCTTTTTGGATCTCAATACAATGTTCTCCCCCTCTCTTGTGGTGATTTATTCGATGTAATCTTCTTTTTGCGGTGTGTTTGTTGAGACTGATGAATTGTGGGTTTATGATCAAGATTATCTATGAACAATATTTGAATCTCCTATGAATTCTTTTATGTATGATTGGTTATCTTTGCAAGTCTCTTCGAATTATCAGTTTGGTTTGGCCTACTAGATTGATCTTTCTTGCAATGGGAGAAGTGCTTAGCTTTGGATTCAACCTTGCGGTGTTCTTTCCCAGTGACAGTAGGGGCTGCAAGGCATGTATTGTATTGTTGCCATCGAGGATAACAAGATGTGGTTTTTATCATATTGCATGAATTTATCCCTCTAGATCATGTCATCTTGCTTAAGGCGTTACTCTGTTTTCATGAACTTAATACTCTAGATGCATGCTGGATAGCGGTCAATGAGTGGATTAGTAGTAGTAGATGCAGGCAGGATTCAGTCTACATGTCTCGGACATGATGCCTATATACATGATCATGCCTAGATATTCTCATAACTATGCTCAATTTTGTCAATTGCTCAACAGTAATTCGTTCACCCACCGTAAAATACTTATGCTCTTGGGAGAACCACTAGTGAAACCTATGGCCCCCGGGTCTATCTTCATCATATTAATCTTCCAATACTTAGTTATTTTCTTTGCTTTTTACTTTGCTTTTATTTTACTTTGCGTCTTTATCACAAAATACCAAAAATATTATCTTATCATATCTATCAGATCTCACTCTCGTAAATGACCGTGAAGGGATTGGCAACCCCTTATCGCGTTGGTTGCGAGGAGTTATTTGTTTTGTGCAGGTACGAGGGACTCGCGCGTAGCCTCCTACTGGATTGATACCTTGGTTCTCAAAAACTGAGGGAAATACTTACGCTACTTTGCTGCATCTCCTTTCCTCTTCAAGGAAATCCAACGCAGTGCTCAAGAGGTAGCAAGAAGAATTTCTGGCGCCGTTGCCGGGGAGTCTACCCAAAAGTCAACATACCAAGTACCCATCACATACCCTTATCTCCCGTATTACAGTATTTGCCATTTTCCTCTCGTTTTCCTCTCCCCCACTTCACCCTTGCTGTTTTATTCGCCTCTCTCTCTCTACCCTCCCTCTCTTTCTCTATTTGCCTCTTTTTGCCCGCTTGCTTTTTGTTTGCTTGTGTGTTAGTTTGCTTGCTTGTCACGATGGCTCAAGATAACACTAAATTGTGTGACTTTACCAATACCAACAATAATGATTTTATTAGCACTCCGATTTCTCCTCTTACCGATGCTGAATCTTGTGAAATTAATGCTGCCTTGCTGAATCTTGTTATGAAAGATCTGTTTTCCGGCCTTCCTAGTGAAGATGCCGCTATCCATCTAAATAGCTTCGTTGATTTATGTGATATGAAAAAGAAGAAAGATGTGGATAATGATATTGTTAAATTGAAGCTATTCCCTTTTTCGCTTAGAGATCGTGCTAAAGCTTGGTTTTCGTCTTTGCCTAAAAATAGAATTGATTCTTGGAACAAGTGCAAAGATGCTTTTATCTCTAAGTATTTTCCTCCCGCTAAGATCATCTCTCTTAGAAATGATCTTATGAATTTTAAGCAACTTGATCATGAACATGTTGCATAAGCTTGGGAGAGGATGAAATTAATGATACATAATTTCCCTACTCATGGTTTGAATTTGTGGATGATTATAAAAAAATTATGCAGGATTGAATTTTGCTTCTAGAAATCTTTTAGATTCGGCCGCGGGAGGCACTGTCGGTGTCAAAACCGGCGGATCTCGGGTAGGGGGTCCCGAACTGTGCGTCTAAGGCGGATGGTAACAGGAGGCAGGGGACACGATGTTTTACCCAGGTTCGAGCCCTCTTGATGGAGGTAAAACCCTACGTCCTGCTTGACTAATATTGATGATATGGGTAGTACAAGAGTAGATCTACCACGAGATCGGAGAGGCTAAACCCTAGAAGCTAGCCTATGGTATGATTGTTGTATATATCTATCGACTAGCCTGGCCTCGGTTTATATAATGCACCAAAGGCCTAGGATAACAAGAGTCCTAGCCGAATACGCCAGTGGGGAGGAGTCCTTGTATTGATCACCAAGTCTTATGGAATCTTCCATGTATGCAGCAACTATCCGAACTGGCCCATGAGTATACGGCCATGGGGGTCCTCGGCCCAATCTAACGGATCGGGAGATGACGTGGTGAGTACCCCCTAGTCTAGGACACCGTCAGTAGCCCCCTAAACCGGTCTTCAAGTTAGGGACGCTCCTCGATTCTTCTGAACTGTTCTTCATCTTCGGTTGTCGGTCTTGAAAACTGGTTCAACAAATCTTCTCATCTTCGATCTTGAGGATCGCCGAAATGCATTCGGCGAGTTTACACGTCGGGTATCCGAGGAGCCCCTTTAAGTTTCCAGCATTTATCAATGCCTTGTTATTTTTATGCCACACCTCGGGTTTGAAGTTGTTCCCGGGAGGCAGTGTCCTCTTGCGTCCGAGCTCTAACGCCGGACTGCATTCGAGGTATCTTTTGCGGCCGAGCACCAATGCCGGACCGCTTCCGAGCTCCAACGCCGGAATGTATCCGAGCTCCAACGCCGGACTATGTCCAAGCTCCAACGCCGGACCGCTTCCGAGCTCCAACGCCGGAATGTATCCGAGCTCCAACGCCGGACTATGTCCAAGCTCCAACGCCGGACTGTATCCGAGGTGTCATATCACCTTTGTTCAAAAAAGATGAAGGAGTTTAGCCGAGCTTAATGCCGGAAATGCCCTCTATGGAGCCAGCCACTAGCGCCTGAGCTTTATGCCGGACTGCTTCCGAGGTGGTGCACCACCCCGACTGTGGGCCGATTTTTTGTCAATATTTTTTATTATTGCAATTTATTCTCTACCAAGATATATAGCCAGTAGCCCTCAAGGTGTGTAGCGGTCTAAAACCTGAGATGCACCTGAAGGATGACGTAAGACCACTGATCCCAGTAGCCGCTGAGACTCGGGATGATTTGCAAATTCGGCCTAAGGATCAAGTCCTAGCTCAGCAGAATACTTTGGGACACAAAAACGGTGTGCTTAGTCCTCGAGACTCAGGTTGGGTGCGGCCGACCAACCTGAGATCAAAATCTCCTCGGCAATTGTATTGCACTTAAAATTTTCTGCATTGAACAGGCAATGCAGTAGCCCCCGAGACACTGGTCGGGTGGCAACACCAGATCAGGGGATTGATGTGCCCCTTTAATATTTGTAAATAATAAGCCTAAAGCCTAGTAGCCCCCGAGCCTTAATGCGGGCACGGGTGGCCGAATTAACGATCGATATCCATAGTAAAATCACAAATTATGTGTAATGACTCTATGTATCCAAGTACTTTACATCATTAATTCTTGGATCCGCATTGTACAAAACTTTGTTAACCGACCATCGGCTTCAACCTCCTCGGCCAAAAGCCGGGGAGCCTTTATGAGGGCAAAGATTTACGACAAACAAGGCAACCTGGCCATATGGTTTTATAAACAAAGGTACGCAGAGAGATATGTTATATTACTGTTTAACATAAGAAATGTCTTCCAAAGAAAATAGTCCCTCTATCGGTTCCTTTCTTTGGATTGTTATGCTAAGCATGATCATGAAACCTCAGCTCGAATGTAAGAGCAAAATATCGAGGATTTAGTTTGGGAGGCTAGTTAATAGCCCCCGGTAGTCTTCGGCGACAGTCGAGGTCAAGCCGTAAACACTTCGGCCATTGTTATGAATGGCCCATCTTTTAACACCGTCATCGGATTGCTCACCAGTTTATGCTTATTGTGACAGTTAGTTTTTGGCTTTCTCCACTGAGGTGCTTAACCATGTGAGCTGGAAGCACAATCGCAGTGGTTCTCCCTTTGCACACCTAGCCGAACAAAGCGCAACATAGGAGGCAAGCGCAGGAGCCGGGCAACCTAACTATTGACCGAAGACACAATTCGAAACTGATGCATATATAGCAATATCCAAGAATGTTTTTGCCGAATCTCTAAAGGAGTCCGGCGTTGCACTGCGAGACTTGTGCTGAAAACACACAAATAGTTTAAAAGTGCCACAAGCATGGAAAACCAAAAAACGTTAGTAAAAACTTGACGTCCGAACAAGATCAAGTGTTCGGTGCCAATCCGAAAATTGGCCTTAGAAAAAAGTGCTTCTGTCATGCTTTAACATGACACATCCTATCTCAAGACTTCAAGCGGGTCAGCCTATGGCTTCAACCTCCTATCCCGAAGGCGGAGTACTTCTCGTTAGGCCAGCTTAGCAAACTAAACTCTAGCGGCTTTGAGAGAGAAATTAGACTCCCCGGCTAGTGACCACACACTCGTGTCGAAAAAAAGGAGTGATAAATAATAATAATAATAATAATAATAATAATAATAATAATAATAAAACTTTGCAACGACTAAGAAGAAGAACACTTATTATAAAACGACTCAAATAAATTTAAGAGCCCTCAAGTGACTTGGGTAAAAGAATGATTGCATGTACCGAAGTACGTATATCATATCTATGTTCAACCGAACTTTAAACGCGTCTTAACCGACCGTCGGCTTCTCCCTCTTCGGTCAAGGACCGAAAAGTGTTATGTACTCCATCTATCGAGAATATCGACGATGTTTCCAATAACCAGGCAATTAGGCCATAAGGCTGTAACAGACAAAAGCGCGCTCAGGGAACTTATGCTATATTACTGTGAAGTGTAAGAAGCATCTTCGAAGAAAATAGTACCCCCACCGATACCTTTCTTCGATGCTCATTGTTATTATGAGACTTGTGCAATAGATTTTTTGTACTCATGAGTTCCGTTGTGTGCCAACCATCATTGAAAACAATAAGAGCGCTAGCTTTCGGCTTCACCCAGTCTGAGGTCCGGCTCGGGTGACCCGATCATGACAATCGCAGAGGCACTCCCTTTACTCCCTAGCCGAACAATCGGGAACGTAGGGGTAAACACAGGAGCGAGGCAACCCAACTTGCAAATCGCTTAAGTCAATATGGTGCATATTGTGGCGTAATACACGAACAAGGAACGAAGCCGTACAAGTATGATCATATGCAAGAGGAAAAGCTTCATAAAGGAAGCCCCCAAGTAAACGGGGTATTTGAATTTATGCGTCACAAACAAAGTTTGGACAAGGAAATTTTTTACAAGCAACTTTTTTCCAAAAAAGTATAATTCTTGGTCGAACCGAACACAAGTTAGAAATTAAAGCTTTGAGCATGAAAGCGACTTAGCTCGTTAATGTGTTCGGTATTGACGACACGGTCCGAGCTTGATGCGGGGCAAGGTTCCATCCCCCAAGCCGGTCCCGAGGTGGCGGAGCGGAGAGCTCGACACGCCGAAGTGGTGACATAGCACGGTTAATGCAGACCGGCAGAGTGACGCCGAAGTCCCCGGATCATTTTCCTATGCACAAAAAATAGTGCAAACCGGAGATAATAGTAATAATGATAATTAAAAAAATCGTTGCATAATAAATAATTTATGCAAAGTGAGTAATAAAAGAAATATGGCCTGGCGCCGAAGTCAATGTCGATGCAGGGCGTCGGCATGATGCGGTAAAGGCGTGGCAAAGCCTGAATTCACAGGTCGGTCAGAGTTCCGGATGCGGCATTCGTTGGACTATGTACGGAGACTGGCTGAACCACCATGCGACCGTCGTTAATGCGGCCACCATTTGATAGACCTGTGTACATATGATGGACAAGGCAGAGTAATAATTCCTTGGGAAAAATGAACCCAAACAAGCAAAAAATACTGGGATTAATAGCACCTGGTTTATTTGTTGTAGCAATCCGAAGGAAGGTGATTCCCAAAATTGAGACTCGATCCGCACACCCATTGGCTGATGGGCGATAAAACGACGGCATGGCAATGCTGGCAAAGGTTGACTCACCGAGGCAAAGCCCTCAGTCCAGCTAACGTGACGGAGCTGGTCGGCTAGTGACACCGAAGTGTCCGGAGTAGGTTGATGAAGAGATGGCGAAGCCCCTGGTCCAGCCGAGATGTCGAAGCCTCGATGTCAGCCGATGATTCGAAGTAGGTCGGCGTGATGGACACCAGCTTGAAGAAGCAATAGTGCGGCCCTGCCGATGCAGGTCGTGACGTGGTCGATGCCGGCTTGATGAAGCGACCGTGCGGCGATGCCAGTATTCCCGCTCTGTGTTATCCGTGGGGAGGCGATGTTGATAATGATTTATCCTTCGTGATGCCGGACTCTTGTTCGGCTTGCCGAGATGATAATCCGAAGAAGTTGAGCTCGGCTCAACAAAGTGACGACATGTCTAGCGCAGGTCGGCAGCCGTGGAACAATATTGCCGGACTGGTTTGACACCAGCATGATGTTGAAGATCATGTTCAAAAGATCTTAAAGTTAGTGGGATGTGTTTGGGAACAAAACACAATACCCCATATAAAACTTCCTTCAAAAGGGATATCTGAAATCCCGTTCATAAAAAAGACGAACTCGGGTCGAATTCGTTTTCGCGCAGAAAACAGATCTGAAAAGTGATGCACTAATTGGAAGGTTCCCGGAGTTTGGATGGTCGGATCGAGCTGAAATTTTGAGAGGTGGTAGATATAGGAATTCCGCAGCCGATCAATGGTTGGATCTTCCAAAGGACGTCCGAGCTAGAAGCTGCACACCACGCCCTAAACTCATCCAGATTCCCGTCCAGATTTAATAGGGCTCCGGTATATCGTGGATTGCCAGAGATTCCTCCATCGGAAGTAGACGAAATTTTATAGGGTTGTTGTAGACTCAATTCCGCACAATTCCACCAAAGCGATCGTTAAAAAGACACTTGAGGAGGCGGTGGCGGCGGACACAAGTTTGTTGTCCAGAAAAATAGCACGGTCGCCCGAGGGCAATGTTGACATTGAGCCCCGGGCTCCCTGGATGATTCCTCCATGATCTTGATGGATATCGGAGTTGATGTTTATAAAGGCCCTCATCCGAATATGATGATCGGAGGTAGGGAGCAGTCCTTGGTCAAACCAAGGTGTCCAGTCGAGCTGGTGACAAAGATGCCGAAGTCGCAGTTGATTTGCAGGCGAGCCATCAACCTTTTGCCGAACACACAGTGGAACTCTCAATGAAACCACCAATGTCGGTGTCAAAACCGGCAGATCTCGGGTAGGGGGTCCCGAACTGTGCGTCTAAGGCGGATGGTAACAGGAGGCAGGGGACACGATGTTTTACCCAGGTTCGGGCCCTCTTGATGGAGGTAAAACCCTACGTCCTGCTTGATTAATATTGATGATATGGGTAGTACAAGAGTAGATCTACCACGAGATCGAAGAGGCTAAACCCTAGAAGCTAGCCTATTGTATGATTGTTGTATATATCTATCGACTAGCCTGGCCTCGGTTTATATAATGCACCAGAGGCCTAGGATAAGAAGAGTCCTAGCCGAATACACCGGTGGGGAGGAGTCCTTGTTTTGATCACCAAGTCTTGTGGAATCTTCCATGTATGCGGCAACTGTCCGAACTGGCCCATGAGTATACGGCCATGGGGGTCCTCGGCCCAATCTAACGGATCGGGAGATGACGTGGTGAGTACCCCCTAGTCCAGGACACCGTCAGGCACCTTTATGGAAATCACTTTAGGAGAAGCTACCGAACTCCTAGATAATATTATGGTTAATTATTCTCAATGGCATACTAAAAGATATACTAATAAAAAGGTGCATGCGATAGAAGAAATTAATGTTTTGAGTGGAAAGATGGATGAACTTATGAAATTATTTGCTAGTAAGAGTGTTTCTTCTGATACTAATGATATGCCCTTGTCTATTGATTGAGAATAATAATGAATCTATGGATGTGAATTGTTGGTAGGAACAATTTTGGTAACAACACGTATAGAGGAAATTTTAATCCTAGACTGTATCCTAGTAATCCCTCTAATAATTATGGTAATTCCTAAAACAATTCTTATGGAAATTATAATAAGATGCCCTCTGATTTTGAATCTAATATTAAAGAATTTATTACTTCGCAAAAGAATTTCAATGCTTTGATTGAAGAAAAATTGCTTAAGATTGATGACTTGGCTAGGAACGTTGATAGAATTTCTCTTGATGTTGATTCTTTGAAACTTAGATCTATTCCTCCTAAGCATGATATCAATGAGTCTCACAAAGCCATGAGAATTTCCATTGATGAGTGCAAAGAAAGAACCGCTAGGATGCGTGCTAAGAAAGGTGCCTTTATAAGAGCGTGTTCTTCTAGTTCTTATGAAAATAAAGATGAAGATCTAAAAGTTATTGATATGTCCCCTATTAAATCTTTGTTTTGCAATATGAATCTTAATAATGATGGGACTGAATATGATCCACCTTTACCTAGAAGGCATTCCAAAAATTCGGAGTTTCTAGATCTTGATGCTAAATTTGATGAAAGTGGGATTGAAGAAATTAAAACCCTAGATGTTGCTAAACCCACTATTTTGGATTTCAAGGAATTTAATTATGAAAATTGCTCTTTGATTGATTGTATTTCCTTGTTGCAATCCGTGCTAAATTCTCCTCATGCTTATAGTCAAAATAAAGTGTTTACTAAACATATCGTTGATGCCTTTATGCAATCTTATGAAGAAAAACTTGAGTTGGAAGTTTCTATCCCTAGAAAACTTTATGATGAGTGGGAACCAACTATTAAAATTAAGATTAAAGATCATGAATGTTATGCTTTGTGTGATTTGGGTGCTAGTGTTTCCACGATTCCAAAGACTTTGTGTGATTTGTTAGGTTTCCGTGATTTTGATGATTGCTCTCTAAAATTCCACCTTGCGGATTCCACTATTAAGAAACCTATTGGAAGAATTAATGATGTTCTCATTGTTTCAAATAGGAATTATGTGCCCGTAGATTTTATCTTTCTTGACATAGATTGCAATCCTTCATGTCCTATTATTCTTGGTAGACCTTTCCTTAGAACGATTGGTGCAATTATTGATATGAGGGAAGGAAATATTAGATTCCAATTTTCGTTAAGGAAAGGCATGGAACACTTTCCTAGAAAGAAAATTAAATTACCTTATGAATCTATTATGAGAGTAACTTATGGATTGCCTACCAAAGATGGCAATACCTAGATCTATCCTTGCCTTTTATGCCTAGCTAGGGGCGTTAAACGATAGCGCTTGTTGGGAGGTAACCCAATTTTATTTTTATTCCTTGATTTTTGCTCCTGTTTAGTAATAAATAATTTATTAGCCTATGTTTTTATTGTGTTTTTGTGTTTATTAGTGTTTGTGCCAAGTAGAACCGTTGGGAAGACTTGGGGAAAGTCTTGATATCTTGCTGTAAAAAACAGAAACTTTAGCGCTCACGAGAACTGCTTCCATTTTTATTTGGAAAGTGATATTTAGTTAATATTTTTTGAAGATGATTAATAGATAAATTCCTCACGTCCAGCAATTTATTTTAGAATTTTTGGGGTTTCAGATCTTGCGCTAGCTATAGATTACTACAGACTGTTCTGTTTTTGACAGATTCTGTTTTTCGTGTGTTGTTTGCTTATTTTGATGAATCTATGGCTAGTAAAATAGTGTATAAACCATATAGAAGTTGGAATACAGTAGGTTTAACACCAATATAAATAAATAATTAGTTCATTACAGTACCTTGAAGTGGTCTTTTGTTTTCTTTCTCTAACGGAGCTCACGAGATTTTCTACTTTAAGTTTTGTGTTGTGAAGTTTTCAAGTTTTGGGTAAAGATTTGATGGATTATGGAACAAGGAGTGGCAAGAGCCTAAGCTTGGGGATGCCCATGGCACCCCCAAGATAATCTAAGGACACCTAAAAGCCAAAGCTTGGGGATGCCCCGGAAGGCATCCCCTCTTTCATCTACTTCTATCGGTAAATTTACTTGGAGCTATATTTTTATTCACCACATGATATGTGTTTTGCTTGGAGCGTCTTGTATGATTTGAGTCTTTGCTTTTTAGTTTACCAAAATCATCCTTGCTGTACACACCTTCTGAGAGAGCCATACATTATTTGGAATTTGTTAGAATACTCTATGTGCTTCGCTTATATCATTTGAGTTATATAGTTTTGCTCTAGTACTTCACTTATATTTTTTTAGAGCACGGTGGTGGAGTTGTTTTATAGAAACTATTGATCTCTCATGCTTCACTTAGATTATTTTGAGAGTCTTAAATATCATGGTAATTTTCTTAAATAATCCTAATATGCTTGGTATTCAAAGAATAGTAAAAACTTTCTTATGAGTGTGTTGAATGTTATGAGAAGTTTGATACTTGATAATTGTTTTGAGATATGAAGATGGTGATATTAAAGTTGTGCTAGTTGAGTAGTTGTGAATTTGAGAAATACTTGTGTTAAAGTTTGTGATCCCCGTAGCATGCACGTATGGTGAACCGTTATGTGATGAAGTCGGAGCATGATTTCTTTTTTGATTGTCTTCCTTATGAGTGGCGGTCGGGGACGAGCGGTGGTCTTTTCCTACCAATCTATCCCCCTAGGAGCATGCGCGTAATACTTTGCTTTGATAACATGTAGATTTTTGCAATAAGTATATGAGTTCTTTATGACTAATGTTGAGTCCATGGTTTATATGCACTTTTCTTCCTTCCACCATTGCTAGCCTCTCTAATACCGCACACCTTTCACCGGTATCATACACCCACCATATAACTTCCTCAAAACAGCCACCATACCTACCTATTATGGCATTTCCATAGCCATTCCGAGATATATTGCCATGCAACTTTCCATCGTTCCGTTTACTATGACACACTCCATCATTGTCATATTTCTTAGCATGATCATGTAGTTGACATTGTATTTGTGGCAAAGCCACCATTCATATTTCTTTCATACATGTCACTCTTCATTCATTGCATATCCCGGTACACCGCCGGAGGCACTCATATAGAGTCATATTTTGTTCTAAGTATCGAGTTGTAATTGTTGAGTTGTAAGAAAATAAAAGTGTGATGATCATCATTATTAGAGCATTGTCCCAGTGAGGAAAGGATGATGGAGACTATGATTCCCCAACAAGTCGGGATGAGACTTCGGACAAAAAAAAGAGAGGCCATAAAAAAGAGAAAAGGCCCAAATAAAAAATGAGAGAAAAAGAGAGTAGGGACAATGTTACTATCCTTTACCACACTTGTGCTTCAAAGTAGCACCATGATATTCATGATAGAGAGTCTCTCATTTCGTCACTTTCATATACTAGTGGGAAATTTTCATTATAGAACTTGGATTGTATATTCCAATGATGGGCTTCCTCAAAATTCCCTAGGTCTTCATGAGCAAGCAAGTTGGATGTACACCCACTTAGTTTCTTTTATTGAGCTTTCATATACTTATAACTCTAGTGCGTCCTTTGCATGGCAATCCCTACTCACTCACACTGATATCTATTGATGGGCATCTCCATAGCCCGTTGATACGCCTAGTTGATGTGAGACTATCTTCTCATTTTTGTCTTCTCCACAACCACCATTTTATTCCACATATAGTGATATATCCATGGCTCACGCTCATGTATTGCGTGAAGATTGAAAATTTTTGAGAATGTCAAAAGTACGAAACAATTGCTTGGCTTGTCATTGGGGTTGTGCATGATTTAAATATTTTGTGTGGTGAAGATAGAGCATAGCTAGACTATATGATTTTGTAGGGATAACTTTCTTTATCCATGTTATTTTGACAAGACATGATTGCTTTGTTAGTATGCTTGAAGTATTATTATTTTTATGTCAATATTAAACCTTTATCTTTTATCTTTCGGAAATATTCATACCACAATTAAGAAGAGTTACATTAAAATTATGCCAAGTAGCGCTCCACATCAAAAATTACCTTTTTATCATTTACCTACTCGAGGACGAGCAGGAATTAAGCTTGGGGATACTTGATACATCTCCAACGTATCTATAATTTTTGATTGCTCCATGATATATTATCTACTGTTTTGGACATTATTGGGCTTTATTATCCACTTTTATAATATTTTTGGGACTAACCTATTAACAGGAGGCCCAGCCCAGAATTTTTGTTTTTTGCCTATTTAACGGTTTCGAAGAAAAGGAATATCAAACGGAGTCCAAACGGAATGAAACCTTCGGGAACGTGATTTTCTCACCAAACAACACCCAGGAGACTTGGACCCTACGTCAAGCAACCAACAGGGAGGCCACTAGGTAGGGGGCACGCCTACCACCCCCCCCAAGCGCGCCCTCCACCCTCGTGGGCCCCCTGTTGCTCTACTGACATACTTCTTCCTCCTATATATACCTACGTACCCCCAAACAATCAGATACGAAGCCAAAACCCTAATTCCATCGCCGCAACTTTCTGTATCCACGAGATCCAATCTTGGGGCCTGTTCCGGAGCTCCGCCGGAGGGGGCATCCATCACGAAGGGCTTCTACATCAACACCATAGCCTCTTCGATGAAGTGTGAGTAGTTTACCTCAGACCTTCGGTTCCATAGTTATTAGCTAGATGGCTTCTTCTCTCTTTTTGGATATCAATACAATGTTCTCCCCCTCTCTTGTGGAGATCTATTCGATGTAATCTTGTTTTTGCGGTGTGTTTGTTGAGGCCGATGAATTGTGGGTTTATGATCAAGTCTATCTATGAATAATATTTGAATCTCATGTGAATTCTTTTACGTACGATTGGTTATCTTTGCAAGTCTCTTTGAATTATCAGTTTGGTTTGGCCTACTAGATTGATCTTTCTTCCAATGGGAGAAGTGCTTAGCTTTGGGTTCAATCTTGCGGTGTCCTTTCCCAGTGACATTAGGGGCAGGAAGGCACGTATTGTATTGTTGCCAGCGAGGATAACAAGATGGGGTTTTTATCATATTGCATGAATTTATCCCTCCACATCATGTCATCTTGCTTAAGGTGTTACTCTGTTTTCATGAACTTAATACTCTAGATGCATGCTGGATAGCGGTCGATGAGTGGAGTAATAGTAGTAGATGCAGGAAGGAGTCGGTCTACTTGTCTCGGAAGTGATGCCTATATACATGATCATACCTAGATATTCTCATAACTATGCTCAATTCTGTCAATTGCTCAACAGTAATTCGTTCACCCACCGTAAAATACTTATGATCTTGAGAGAAGCCACTAGTGAAACCTATGGCCCCTGGGTCTATCTTCATCATATTAATCTTCCAATACTTAGTTATTTTCTTTGCTTTTTACTTTGCTTTTATTTTACTTTGCATCTTTATCACAAAAATACCAAAAATATTATGTTATCATATCTATCAGATCTCACTCTCGTAAGTGACTGTGAAGGGATTGACAACCCCTTACCGCGTTGGTTGCGAGGAGTTATTTGTTTTGTGCAGGTACGAGGGACTCGCGCGTAGCCTCCTACTGAATTGATACCTTGGTTCTCAAAAACTGAGGGAAATACTTACGCTACTTTGCTGCATCTCCTTTCCTCTTCAAGGAAATCCAATGCAGTGCTCAAGAGGTAGCACCATACTATCAGTAGAATATGTATTGAGTACAGCCAAATTCGATTGGTGTCACATGCATAACAATACAAAATTGTACCCACAGCAAATGAAAATCAAATTGCAGAACTAAACCAAACAGTTAAATGGACAGCAGACCAAATGAACCAAAATAGTTAACTAAGCATGACATTGCATGATAGAAACATGTACTAGAAGATAAGACAGTTAAAAAACAAAGAATGCTTGAGAACAGTACTACGAAATGTAGCAATTGCTGGACCAAAGTGTTAACTGAACATTACATTTCAGAGGACCAAACTGTTAGCTGAACATCATATTGCGTATTAACATTACAGAGGACAAATCACTAGAAGGCACTGGTGGTGGCCTCGAGAAAACATCACAAACTATATTTTAAAGTAGACAACCGCGCGGCGGTGTCGACGGTGGCCTCGAAGACGAGGTGCTCCTCCAAGATCTAGCGGTCGACACGCATGTCAGCCATAGCGACCTCGTTCGCGCGTGCGGCCGCATGCTACTCAGATCCATGTTATACTGCGTGTAAAATGGATGTGAGCGGTGCTTAATTGGAGGAGGGGGGCAGTGATTTCGGTGGAAGGTGTCGCTCTGTCAGTCGGGGCATGTGGGACGGGAAAGGAAGAGTATGGTGTCGGTGGGGTGTGGATTACCTGACCATATCGACGAGGCCGCGCAGCAAGAAGAAGGGTCGGCGGCGAGGAGGCCGCGCAGCAAGAAGAAGGGTCACCAGCGAGGAGGTGGCGCTGCAAGAAGAAGGGTCGCCGGCAAGGAGGCGGCGCTGCAAGAAGAAGGGTAGCCAACGAGGAGGCGACGCTACAAGAAGAAGGGTCGCTGGCGATGTGATAGCCTGGCTTATTAGGGATGATAGACTACTCATATCAATAAGGAATTCCTTCTTTTCTGGGAGCCCATTCGGATAGAATGCTAAAGTTAAGCGTGCTCAGCTTGGAGTGGTTTCAGGATGGGTGATCGACCGCGAGGTTTCTCCCGGGTGCGCATGATTGAGGACAAAGTGCGCAAAAAAGACTAGTATTAATATGTAGGGCCAGTCTACATCCCGCCAAGAGTAACGACCACCGGCAGGTGTGTCTGGGGCGTTACAAGTTGGTATCAGAGCTGACCCTTGCGGTTACACGGATGTTTGCAGACAGGTGTGCGGTCATGTTGTGCATGACGTTTGTGACCCGTCGTGGCACACGGCATGGCACATCTGCCAGACTGGAAGCACGGACGTATGTGCCAAGAGGGAACGTTCCTGTGGCCCGACGAGGACGTCGGTTCCTCTGAGTGGGGGTGTATGTGATAGCCTGGCTTATTCGGGATGATAGACTACTCATATCAATAAGGAATTCCTTCTTTTCTGGGAGCCCATTCGGATAGAACTCTAAAGTTAAGCATGCTCAGCTTGGAGCAGTTATAGGATGGGTGACCGGCCGGGAAGTTTCTCCTGGGTGCGCACGAGTGAGGACAAAGTGGACAGAAAAGACTAGTATTGATATGTAGGTCCAGTCTAGATCCCGCCAGGAGTAACGACCATCGGCGAGTGTGTCCGGGGCGTTACAGGCGAGGAGGAGGCGCTGCAAGAAGAAGGGTAGTCGGCGAGGAGGCTGAGCTGCCAGTATGCAGCAGCGAAGGTTTGAACTTGGAAAGCAACGAGGAACATTGGAAATGTGTCTTTTGGTAGGAGGGAGGGGCGGGGAGATAGATATTTCCGTGGTGGCAAAAAATTTGCTCGGTGCTGCGAGAAACTGGCGCGCAAGTGTGGTTCAAGCGGGGGCGGTGGACTGTAGACGATGAAGCTTCCTGCGTAAGCCAGACAAGACGGTGCGGCAAGATATTTTATATCGCATCCCACACGATTCTTTCTAGTAAACTGTTTCTGGTATACCAGATTTTTTCATTATGTTTTGAAAGACAAAATGGAGTTACGGAGGGAAAGGATGGTGTTTGAATTGCTAGACCATTTACGTACAGTGAACATGCAACTAGTACAAAAGTGTCGTGTTTAAATTTGGAATTATTCCGGGCTCGTTTCGCCTTTTTTATACATTAATTGATTTTATGGGCATTTAATTTGCATAATTCAAATTTGAACTACAAGCACATGCTCCAGTGCACCAAAGTTGTTTGAAAAATCACATGTGTGTCCTTTGGTGAATTTCTAGGTCCCATGCAAGAGATGGGGGTGAAATTCAAACATCTGGGCATCGTGGCTCGGACGGAAAGATTGAGAAACTTGGTTTTTTAATTCCTGTAATTCCAAAACACGCTTGAAAATCATGAAACTTGGCATGGTGTCATGACATGGCACCAACATGCTGAAGTAAATTTTTTGGCCGAATTGGGACAAGCTTTGGTGTAAGCTTCTTGCAGACCGGAGCTTCCCTCAAGAAGGCTCCTGGTTCCGAGAGGGAACGTGTCACCTCCGTGTGCGAAACGACATACGTACACTGCCTTGTCCCGCCTTAATTTTTTTTACACAGGAAGATTAGACCAAACAGAAGTATCATGCTAAATTTTGGAATTATTCCGTGTTCGTTTGGCCTTTTTATACATTAATTGAGTTTCTGGGCATTTAATGTGCATAATTCAAATTTGAACTACAAGCATGTGCTCCAGTGCACCATAGTTGTTTGAAAAATCACATTTGTGTCCTTGGGTGAATTTCTAGGTCCCATGCAAGAGATTGGAGTGAAATTCAAACATCTGGGCGTCGTGGCTCGGCCGGAAAGATTGAGAAACTTGGTTTTTTAATTCCTATAATTCCAAAACACGCTGCTACCTCTTGAGCACTGCGTTGGTTTTCCCTTGAAGAGGAAAGGGTGATGCAGTAAAGTAGCGTAAGTATTTCCCTCAGTTTTGAGAACCAAGGTATCAATCCAGTAGGAGGCCACATGCAAGTCCCTCGTACCTACACAAACAAATAAGAACCTCGCAGCCAACGCGATAAAGGGGTTGTCAATCCCTTCACGGTCACTTACGAGAGTGAGATCTGATAGAGATGATAAGATAATATTTTTGGTATTTTTATGATAAAGACTAAAAGTAAAGAAAGAAAAATAAACGGTAATGGAAATAATGGTAGATTAATATGATAGTGAATAGACCCGGGGGCCATAGGTTTCACTAGTGGCTTCTCTCAAGAGCATAAGTATTACGGTGGGTAAACGAATTACTGTCGAGCAATTGATAGAATTGAGCATAGTTATGAGAGTATCTAGGTATGATCATGTATATAGGCATCACGTCCGTGACAAGTAGACCGACTCCTGCTTGCATCTACTACTATTACTCCACACATCGACCGCTATCCAACATGCATCTAGAGTATTAAGTTCATAAGAATAGAGTAACGCTTTAAGAAAGATGACATGATGTAGAGGGATAAACTCATGCAATATGAAATAAACCCCATCTTTTTATCCTTGATGGCAACAATACAATATGTGTCGTTTCCCCTACTGTCACTGGGATCGAGCACCGCAAGATTGAACCCAAAGCCAAGCACTTCTCCCAATGCAAGAAAGATCAATCTAGTAGGCCAAACCAAACTAATAATTCAAAGAGACTTGCAAAGATAACCAATCATGCATAAAAGAATTCAGAGGAGATTCAAATATTGTTCATAGATAATCTTGATCATAAACCCACAATTCATAGGATCTCGAGAAACACACCGCAAAAGAAGATTACATCGAATAGATCTCTAAGAAGATCGAGGAGAACTTTGTATTGCGATCCAAAGAGAGAGAAGTAGCCATCTAGCTACTAGCTATGGACCCGAAGGTCTGAAGTAAACTACTCACACATCACCGTAGAGGCCATGGAGTTGATGTAGAGGCCCTCCGTGATCGATGCCCCCTCCGGCGGAGCTCCGGAAAAGGCCCCAAGATGGGATCTCTTGGGTATAGAAGGTTGCGGCGGTGGAAATAGGGTTTCGTGGTGCTCCTCGATGGTTTGGGGGTACGTAGGTATATATAGGTGGAAGAAGTAGGTCGGTGGAGCCACGAGGGGCCCATGAGGGCAGAGGGGCGCCAAGGGGTAGGCACGCCCTCTGCCTCATGGCCACCTCCTTGATTGCTTGACGTCCACTCCAAGTCCTCTAGATCACGTTTGTTCCAAAAATCACGATCCCAAAGGTTTCATTCCGTTTGGACTCTGTTTGATATTCTTTTTCTGCGAAACACTGAAATAGGCAAAAAAACAGCAATTTGGGTCGGGCCTCCGGTTAATAGGTTAGTCCCAAAACTAATATAAAATTGTATAAATAAGCCCATTAAACATCCAAAACAGAATATATAATAGCATGGAACAACCAAAATTATAGATATGTTGGAGACATATCACACGCCTGAAAATCATGAAACTTGGCATGGTGCCATGACATGGCACCAACATGATGCGGTAATTTTGTTGGCCGAATTGAGACAAGCTTTGGTGTAAGCTTCTTGCAAACCGGAGCTTCCCTCAAGAAGGCTCGTGGTTCCGAGAGGGAACGTGTCACCTCCGTGTGCGAAACGACATACGTACACTGCCTTCTCCCACCTTAATTTTTTTGCACATCCAGATTAGACCAAACATCAGTATCGTGCTAAATTTTGGAATTATTCCAGGCTCATTTCACATTTTTATACATTAATTGAGTTCCTAGGCATTTAATGTGCATAATTCAAATGTGAACTACAATCACGGGCTCCAGTGCACCAAAGTTGTTTGAAAAATCACATGTGTGTGCTTGGGTGAATTTCTAGGTCCCATGCAAGAGATTGGAGTGAAATTCAAACATCTGGGCATCGTGGCTCAGCCGAAAATATTGAGAAACTTGGTTTTTTTAATTCCTGTAAGTCCAAAACACACCTAAAAATCATGAAACTTGGCATGGTGTCATGACATGGCACCAACATGCTGCGGTAATTTTTTTGGCCGAATTGGGACAAGCTTTGGTGTAAGCTTCTTGAAAACCGAAGCTGCCCTCAAGAAGGCTCGTGGCTCCGAGAGGGAACGGGTCACCTCCATGTGTGGAACGACATACGTACACTGCCTTCTCCTGCCTTATTTTTTACACAGCCAGATTAGACCAAATAGAAGTATCGTGCTAAATTTTGGAATTATTTCGGGCTCGTTTCCCCTTTTTATACATTAATTGAGTTTATGGGCATTTAATGTGCATAATTAAAATTTGAACTACAAGCATATGTTCCAGTGCACCAAAGTTGTTTGAAAAATCACATGTGTGTCCTTGGGTGAATTTCTAGGTCCCATGCAAGAGATGGGAGTGAAATTCAAACATCTGGGCGTCATGGCTCGGCCGGAAAGATTGAGAAACTTGGTTTTTTAATTCCTGTAATTCCAAAACACGCCTAAAAATCATGAAACTTCGCATGGTGTCATGACATGGCACCAACTTGCTGTGGTAATATTTTTGGCCGAATTGGGACAAGCTTTGGTGTAAGCTTCTTGCAAACCGGAGCTTCCGTCAAGAATAGGGATGGCACCCGCAGGATTTGGGTACGGGTGGAGCCACCCCATACCCTTGCCTGTCCCTTCTGAGCTTACCCACCACACTTACCCATACCCGTCAATGGGTACAATTTTTTCCCATACCCATTACCCGACAGGGTAGACGGGTACCCGCGGGTAAAATTACCCATTCTGCAAAGCATCAATTTGAAGAACTCGTGGTCATAAACAACAACATATAATCATAATTTACAAAAACACATACTTATAAACAACACATCATGAACAACAACATATTTAATAAAAAAATCACTTTCTTGTAAACAAAAACACATCAAAACAACATCACATAGTTCACAAATTCATGACAAAGTGTAGACTGTAGAGATAATTTTGAGTTCACATAGATTTTATATGGGTACATGGGTATGTGGGTATGGGCTATACGATCCCATACCCATGCCCGTCTATCCGATGGGTTTCAGATTTTCCTATTTATATACCCATGGGTAAGTTTTTGTCTTTGATACGTCTCCAATCTATCTATAATTTTTTATTGCTCCATGCTATATTATCTACTGTTTTGGACATTATTGGGCTTTATTATCCACTTTTATATTATTTTTGGGACTAACCTATTAACCAGAGGCCCATCCCAGAATTGCTATTTTTTGCCTGTTTTAGGGTTTCGAAGAAAAGGAATATCAAACGGAGTCCAAACGGAATGAAACCTTCGGGAACGTGATTTTTAGGAAGATTATGATCCAGGAGACTTGGACCCTATGTCAAGAAAGAAAAGAGGAGGCCACGAGGTAGGGGGCGCGCCTGCCTACCCCAAGCGCGCCCTCCACCCTCGTGGGCCCCCTGTTGCTCCACCGACGTACTCCTTCCTCCTATATACCTACGTACCCCAAACGATCAGATACGGAGCCAAGAACCTAATTCCACCACCGCAACTTTCTGTATCCACAAGATCCCATCTTGGGGCCTGTTTTGGAGCTCCGCCGGAGGGGGCATCGATCACAGAGGGCTTCTACATCAACACCATAGCCCCTCCGATGAAGTGTGAGTAGTTTACCTCAGACCTACGAGTCCATAGTTAGTAGCTAGATGGCTTCTTCTCTCTTTTTGGATCTCAATACAATGTTCTCCCCCTCTCTTGTGGAGAACTATTCGATGTGATCTTCTTTTTGCGGTGTGTTTGTTGAGACCGATGAATTGTGGGTTTATGATCAAGTCTATCTATGAATAATATTTGAATCTTCTGTGGATTCTTTTATGTATGATTGGTTATCTTTGCAAGTCTCTTGGAATTATCAGTTTGGTTTGGCCTACTAGATTGATCTTTCTTGCAATGGGAGAAGTGCTTAGCTTTGGATTCAATCTTGTGGTCTCCTTTCCCAGTGACAGTAGGGGCAGCAAGGCACGTATTGTATTGTTACCATCGAGGATAACAAGATGGGGTTTTCTTCATATTGCATGAGTCTATCCCTCTAGATCATGTCATCTTGCTTAAGGCGTTACTCTGTTAACTTAATACTCTAGATGCATGCTGGATAGCGGTCGATGAGTGGAGTAATAGTAGTAGATCCAGGCAGGAGTCGGTCTATTTATCTCGGACGTGATGCCTATATACATGATCATACCTAGATATTCTCCTAACTATGCTCAATTCTGTCAATTGCTCAAGAGTAATTTGTTCACCCACCGTAGAATACTTATGGTCTCGAGAGAAGCCACTACTGAAACCTATGGCCCCCGGGTCTATCTTCATCATATTAATCTCCTACTACTTAGTTATTTCCTTTGCTATTTACTTTGCCTTTATTTTACTTTGCATCTTTATCATAAAAATACCAAAAATATTATCTTATCATATCTATCAGATCTCACTCTCGTAAGTGGCCTTATAGGGATTGACAACCCCTATTTGCGTTGGTTGCGAGGATTTATTTGTTTTGTGCAGGTACGAGGGACTCGCGCGTAGCCTCCTACTGGATTGATACCATGGTTCTAAAAAACTGAGGGAAATACTTACACAACTTTGCTGCATCATCCCTTCCTCTTCGGGGAAAACCAATGCAGTGCTCAAGAGATAGCAAGAAGGATTTCTGGCGCCGTTGCCGGGGAGGTCTACACAAAAGTCAACATAGCAAGTACCCATCACATACCCTTATCTCCCGCATTACATTATTTGCCATTTGCCTCTCGTTTTCCTCTCCCCCACTTCACCCTTGCCGTTTTATTCACCCTCTCTCTCTATCCTCCCTCTCTTTCTCTATTTGCCTCTTTTTGCCCGCTTGCTTTTTGTTTGCTTGTGTGTTAGTTTGCTTGCTTGTCATGATGGCTCAAGATAATACTAAATTGTGTGACTTCACCAATACCAACAACAATGATTTTATTAGCACTCCGATTGCTCCTCTTACTAATGCTGAATCTTGTGAAATTAATACTGCTTTGCTGAATCTTATCATGAAAGATCCGTTTTTCGACCTTCCTAGTGAAAATGCCGCTACCCATCTAAATAGCTTCGTTGATTTGTGTAACATGCAAAAGAAGAAATATGTGGATAATGATATTGTTAAATTGAAGGTATTTCCTTTTTCGCTTAGAGATCGTGCTAAATCTTGGTTTTCGTCTTTGCCTAAAAATAGTATTGATTCATGGAACAAGTGAAAAGATGCTTTTATCTCTAAGTATTTCCCTCCCGCTAAGATCATCTCTCTTAGAAATGATATTATGAATTTTAAGCAACTTGATCCTGAACATGTTGCACAAGCTTGGGAGAGAATGAAATTAATGATACGTAATTGCCCTACTCATGGTTTGAATTTGTGGATGATTATACAAAAATTTTATGCCGGATTGAATTTTGCTTCTAGAAATCTTTTAGATTTGGCCGCGGGAGGCACTTTTATGGAAATCACTTTAGGAGAAGCTACTAAACTCCTAGATAATATTATGGTTAATTATTCTCAATGGCTTACTGAAAGATCTACTAATAAAAAGGTGCATGCGAGAGAAGAAATTAATGTTTTGAGTGGAAATATGGATGAACTTATGAAATTATTTGCTAATAAGAGTGTTTCTTCTGATCCTAATGATATGCCCTTGTCTACTTTGATTGAGAATAATAATGAATCTATGGATGTGAATTTTGTTGGTAGGAACAATTTTGGTAACAACGCGTATAGAGGAAATTTCAACCCTAGGCCTTATCCTAGTAATCCCTCTAATAATTATGGTAATTCCTACAACAATTCTTATGGAAATTATAATAAGATGCCTTCTGATTTTGAATCTAATATTAAAGAATTTATTACTTCACAAAATAATTTTAATGCTATGATTGAAGAAAAAATTGCTTAAGATTGATGATTTGGCTAGGAATGTCGGGGGTTGGGTGCGACATATGCCAAAGGATGGCTTATCATGGTGGGGGCGAGTAGAACGTCGCCGGTGCCTGGAAATGGGATAAGGCGAAGGCATGCACGCCGGCGAATCTTACCCAGCTTCGGGGCTCTCCGGGGAGATAATACCCCTACTGCTGCTCTGCGGGGTCTCCGCATGATCACTATGGCAAAGTGTGTACACGGTTGCTCCTTGAGCAGTTTCCTGGAGGTATGAGAAGGCTAGGCTAGCTCTCTCCTTCCTATATGATCTGGTCTAGTGCTAATGGATTCGAACCCTTTGCATGGGTGCCCTGGGGGGTTTATATAGGCCTACCCCCCAGGGGTACAATGGTAATCTGGCTGGGCGCGGGCCCAGCCGTCAGTGTCTCCGGCCTCCATCTTCTCCGCCGACTGGTCCGGTAGGGCACCGACAGGCCGTGTCCGCCGCTGGCGGGTCTTCCCGGCTGCTGATTACTGTAGCCGTGCTTCTAATGATGCGGGCTTGGTCATGGGGTCGTGGCAACAGCCCCGCCGCCTGGCGGGCGATCACTATTGCCACTCCCCATCATATCTGGTTAATGGCGCGTGGGCCCCGGGGGAGGGGCTGGCCGACTCTCGGGGGCTGACTCCCAACGGGTCTGACTGGTGATGCTCTCGCCGTCTTCTGGACTCACGCTGACTGGTGGGACCCACCGCCCCAGGGTCGTACAGACAAGCCGTCGTGGGTGCAGGATTCTGCCCACTGGTGTTGATGTCAGGGCCGGCATGGCAACAGTGTCGCGCCGGACGGAGATCTCTGCGGGTACGGCATACTGTGGCCATGCCTGCCCTTGGAAAGGGTGGGAGTGGACTTTACTGTAGCCACTCCCCGTCCTGTTCCTCTTGATGAGGGCAGGGGGTTTGTTGGCATCGCGGGCCGACTCCCCAAAGCCGGCTTCCCTGGAAGTCGCCAGTCAGGAGTCGGCTTATCCTGAAGTCGTCCCTGGGACTCGGCCGCAAGTGGGCAGTCGGTTGCCTTGCCACCGACTTCTCAGAATGCGGCTCTTCGTCCTGGGGTCTTGAGGGGCGCAGCCTACCCCGGTGTCTTGAAAGGTTCAGGGACTCGGGTTAGCCTACTCGTGGCCCATTACTCCGACAGTAGTCCCCGAAGCTGATGAGGTGCCACGGACGATCGGCCGAGGAGCCTCAGCGGTTTCTTTTTCCGGGTGCCCGAGACATGGATCTTGCTTGACTTCTGCCGGGCCGACTAGAAGGAGTCGAACTCGCTCAACTCTGATTTGCACAATATTTCGAACACCGCGGCGGGATCCAAGTGGCGTGCTAGCTAAGCTTCCAGGCCGCCGCTTGTTCCGGACCTGTCACATGGCAACACGCGGCCGGGCCAGTCTGCCTGCCCACGCGCGTGACGGGACAGGCTCGCAGGTGGGGCCCGCCATTACCGTGCCTCGGCGCACGAGCGGATCCGCTGCGGCCTGAGCGGACGGTTGGGATTCCCGTGAAGTTACTATGCGCGGTAACCTTGGCGTGGAAACGTGGGGGTCGTGGGGTCGTGGGCGCAGTAAATCCCACGACCGCCCCCTCGGCTTCGCAGCCCATGAGGCTATAAGTGTTGGGTTTCGTAGTAATTTCAAAAAAATTCCTACGCACACGCAAGATCATGGTGATGCATAGAAACGAGAGGGGGGAGTGTGATCTACGTACCCTTGTAGATCGACAACGGAAGCGTTAACTTGGTTGATGTAGTCATACGTCTCCACGGCCCGACCGATCAAGCACCGAAACTACGGCACCTCCGAGTTCTAGCACACGTTCAGCTCGATGACGATCCCCGGACTCCGATCCAGCAAAGTGTCGGGGAATATTTCCGTCAGCACGACGGCGTGGTGACGATCTTGATGTTCTACTGTCGCAGGGCTTCGCCTAAGCACCGCTACAATATTATCGAGGACTATGGTGGAAGGGGGCACCGCACACAGCTAAGAATATGATCACGTGGATCAACTTGTGTCTAGGGGTGCCCCCCTACCCCCGTATATAAAGGAGCAAGGGGAGGAGGCCGGCCGGCCCCTATAGGCGCGCCAGGAGGAGTCCTCCTCCTAGTAGGAGTAGGACTCCTACTAGGAGGGGGAAAGAAGTGGGGAGGGAGAGGGAAAGGGGGGCGCCGCCCCCCCCCCCCCCC
>NC_041392.1:197621878-197648083 GCF_002162155.2 Triticum dicoccoides
CTCCTAGTCCAATTTGGACCAGGGGGGAGGAGGTGTGCTGCCCACCTCTGGCAGCCCCTCTCTCTCCACTAAGGCCCATATGGCCCATTACTTCTCCCGGGGGGGTTCCGGTAACCCTCCGATTCTCCGGTTTTCCCCGAAATCACCCAGAACACTTCCGGTGTCTGAATATAGCCGTCCAATATATCAATCTTTATGTCTCGACCATTTCGAGACTCCTCGTCATGTCCGTGATCTCATCCGGGACTCCGAACTAACTTCGGTACATCAAAACTCATAAACTCATAATATAACTGTCATCAAAACCTTAAGCGTGCGGACCCTACGGGTTCGAGAACAATGTAGACATGACCTCCGGTCAATAACCAATAGCGGAACCTGGATGCTCATATTGGCTCCTACATATTCTATGAAGATCTTTATCGGTCAGACCGCATAACAACATACGTTGTTCCCTTTGTCATCGGTATGTTACTTGCCCGAGATTCGATCGTCGGTATCTCAATACCTAGTTCAATCTTGTTACCGGCAAGTCTCTTTACTCGTTTTGTAATACATCATCTCGCAACTAACTCATTAGTTGCAATGCTTGCAAGGCTTATGTGATGTGCATTACCGAGAGGGCCCAGAGATACCTCTCCGACAATCGGAGTGACAAATCCTAATCTTGAAATACGCCAACCCAACATGTACCTTTGGAGACACCTGTAGAGCACCTTTATAATCACCCATTTATGTTGTGACATTTGGTAGCACACAAAGTGTTCCTTCGGCAAACGGGAGTTGCATAATCTCATAGTCATAGGAACATGTATAAGTCATGAAGAAAGCAATAGCAACATACTAAATGATCGGGTGCTAAGCTAATGGAATGGGTCATGTCAATCAGATCATTCACCTAATGATGTGATCTCGTTAATCAAATAACAACTCCTTGTTCATGGTTAGGAAATATAACCATCTTTGATTAACGAGCTAGTCAAGTAGAGGCATACTAGTGACACTCTGTTTCTCTATGTATTCACACATGTATTATGTTTCCGGTTAATACAATTCTAGCATGAATAATAAACATTTATCATGATATAAGGAAATAAATAATAACTTTATTGTTGCCTCTAGGGCATATTTCCTTCAGTCTCCCACTTGCACTAGAGTCAATAATCTAGATTACACAGTAATGATTCTAACACCCATGGAGCCTTGGTGTTGATCATGTTTTGCTCGTGGAAGAGGCTTAGTCAACGGGTCTGCAACATTCAGATCCGTATCTATCTTGCAAATCTCTATGTCTCCCACCTGGACTAGATCCCGGATGGAATTGAAGAGTCTCTTGATGTGCTTGGTTCTCTTGTGAAATCTGGATTCCTTTGCCAAGGCAATTGCACCAGTATTGTCACAAAAGATTTTCATTGGACCCGATGCACTAGGTATGACACCTAGATCGGATATGAACTCCTTCATCCAGACTCCTTCATTTGCTGCTTCCGAAGCAGCTATGTATTCCGCTTCACATGTAGATCCCGCAACAACGCTTTGTTTAGAACTGCACCAATTGACAGCTCCACCATTTAATGTAAACACGTATCCGGTTTGCGATTTAGAATCGCCCGGATCAGTGTCAAAGCTTGCATCAACGTAACCTTTTACGATGAGCTCTTTGTCACCTCCATATATGAGAAACATATCCTTAGTCCTTTTCAGGTATTTCAGGATGTTCTTGACCGCTGTCCAGTGATCCACTCCTGGATTACTTTGGTACCTCCCTGCTAGACTTATAGCAAGGCACACATCAGGTCTGGTACACGGCATTGCATACATGATAGAGCCTATGGCTGAAGCATAGGGAACATCTTTCATATTCTCTCTATCTTCTGCAGTGGTCGGGCATTGAGTCTTACTCAACTTCACACCTTGTAACATAGGCAAGAACCCTTTCTTTGCTTGATCCATTTTGAACTTCTTCAAAACTTTGTCAAGGTATGTGGTTTGTGAAAGTCCAATTAAGCGTCTTGATCTATCTCTATAGATCTTAATGCCTAATATGTAAGTAGCTTCACCGAGGTCTTTCATTGAAAAACTCTTATTCAAGTATCCCTTTATGCTATCCAGAAATTCTATATCATTTCCAATTAGTAATATGTCATCCACATATAATATCAGAAATGCTACAGAGCTCCCACTCACTCTCTTGTAAATACAGGCTTCTCCAAAAGTCTGTATAAAACCAAATGCTTTTATCACACTATCAAAGCGTTTATTCCAACTCCGAGAGGCTTGCACCAGTCCATAAATGGATCGCTGGAGCTTGCACACTTTGTTAGCTCCCTTTGGATCGACAAAACCTTCTGGTTGCATCATATACAACTCTTCTTCCAGAAATCCATTCAGGAATGCAGTTTTGACATCCATCTGCCAAATTTCATAATCATAAAATGCAGCAATTGCTAACATGATTCGAACAGACTTACGCATCGCTACGGGTGAGAAGGTCTCATCATAGTCAATCCCTTGAACTTGCCGAAAACCTTTTGCGACAAGTCGAGCTTTGTAGATAGTAATATTACCGTCAGCGTCAGTCTTCTTCTTGAAGATCCATTTATTCTCAATTGCTTGCCGATCATCGGGCAAGTCAACCAAAGTCCATACATTGTTCTCATACATGGATCCCATCTCAGATTTCATGGCTTCAAGCCATTTTGCGGAATCTGGGCTCACCATCGCTTCTTCATAGTTCGTAGGTTCATCATGATCTAGTAGCATGACTTTTAGAATAGGATTACCATACCACTCTGGCGCGGATCTCACTCTGGTTGATCTACGAGGTTCAGCAGTATCTTGTTCTGAAGTTTCATGATCATCATCATTAGCTTCCTCACTAACTGGTGTAGGTGTCACAGAAATAGTTTTCTGTGATGCACTACTTTCCAATAAGGGAGCAGGTACAATTACCTTGTCAAGTTCTACTTTCCTCCCACTCACTTCTTTCGAGAGAAACTCCTTCTCTAGAAAGTTTCCGAACTTAGCAACAAAAGTCTTGCCTTCGGATCTGTGATAGAAGGTGTATCCAATAGTTTCCTTTGGATATCCTATGAAGACACATTTCTCCGATTTGGGTTCGAGCTTATCAGTTTGAAGTTTTTTCACATAAGCATCGCAGCCCCAAACTTTTAGAAACGACAACTTTGGTTTCTTGCCAAACCACAGTTCATAAGGCGTCGTCTCAACGGATTTTGATGGTGCCCTATTTAACATGAATGCGGCCGTCTCTAGAGCGTATCCCCAAAAAGATAGCGGTAAATCAGTAAGAGACATCATAGATCGCACCATATCTAGTAAAGTACGATTACGACATTCGGACACACCATTACACTTTGGTGTTCTGGGTGGCGTGAGTTGCGAAACTGTTCCGCATTGTTTCAAATGTACACCAAACTCGTAACTCAAATATTCTCCTCCACGATCAGATCGTAGAAACTTTATTTTCTTGTTACGATGATTTTCAACTTCACTCTGAAATTCTTTGAACTTTTCAAACGTTTTAGACTTATGTTTCATTAAGTAGATATACCCATATCTGCTTAAGTCATCTGTGAAGGTGAGAAAATAATGATATCCGCCACGAGCCTCAATATTCATCGGGCCACATACATCTGTATGTATGATTTCCAACAAATCTGTTGCTCTCTCCATAGTACCGGAGAACGGTGTTTTTGTCATCTTGCCCATGAGGCACGGTTCGCAAGTACCAAGTGATTCATAATCAAGTGGTTCCAAAAGTCCATCAGTATAGAGTTTCTTCATGCGCTTTACACCGATATGACCTAAACGGCAGTGCCACAAATAAGTTGCACTATCATTATCAACTCTACATCTTTTGGCTTCAACACTATGAATATGTGTGTCACTACTATCGAGATTCAATAAAAATAGACCACTCTTTAAGGGTGCATGACCATAAAAGATATTACTCATATAAATAGAACAACCATTATTCTCAGATTTAAATGAATAACCGTCTCGCATCAAACAAGATCCAGATATAATGTTCATGCTTAACGCTGGCACCAAATAACAATTATTTAGGTCTAATATTAATCCCGAAGGTAGATGTAGAGGTAGCATGCCGACTGCGATCACATCGACTTTGGAACCGTTTCCCACGCGCATCGTCACCTCGTCCTTAGCCAATCTTCGCTTAATCCGTAGTCCCTGTTTCGAGTTGCAAATATTAGCAACAGAACCAGTATCAAATACCCAGGTGCTACTGCGAGCATTAGTAAGGTACACATCAATAACATGTATATCACATATACCTTTGTTCACCTTGCCATCCTTCTTATCCGCCAAATACTTGGGGCAGTTCCGCTTCCAGTGACCAGTCTGCTTGCAGTAGAAGCACTCAATTTCAGGCTTAGGTCCAGGTTTGGGTTTCTTCTCTTGAGCAGCAACTTGCTTGTCGTTCTTTTTGAAGTTCCCCTTCTTCTTCCCTTTGCCCTTTTCCTTGAAACTAGTGGTCTTGTTGACCATCAACACTTGATGCTCCTTCTTGATTTCTACCTCCGCATCTTTCAGCATTGCGAAGAGCTCGGGAATAGTCTTATTCATCCCTTGCATATTATAGTTCATCACGAAGCTCTTGTAGCTTGGTGGCAGTGATTGGAGAATTCTGTCAATGACGCAATCATCTGGAAGATTAACTCCCAATTGTATCAAGTGATTATTATACCCAGACATTTTGAGTATATGCTCACTGACAGAACTGTTCTCCTCCATCTTGCAGCTATAGAACTTATTGGAGACTTCATATCTCTCAATCCGGGCATTTGCTTGAAATATTAACTTCAACTCCTGGAACATCTCATATGCTCCATGACGTTCAAAACGTCGTTGAAGTCCCGATTCTAAGCCGTAAAGCATGGCACACTGAACTATCGAGTAGTCATCAGCTTTTCTCTGCCAGACGTTCATAACATCTGGTGTTGCTCCAGCAGCAGGCCTGGCACCCAGCGGTGCTTCCAGGACGTAATTCTTCTATGCAACAATGAGGATAATCCTCAAGTTACGGACCCAGTCCGTGTAATTGCTACCATCATCTTTCAACTTTGCTTTCTCAAGGAACACATTAAAATTCAATGGAATAACAGCAAGAGCCATCTATCTACAATCAAGCATAAACAAGCAAGATACTATCAGGTACTAAGTTTCATGATAAATTTAGGTTCAATTAATTTACTTAAAGAACTCCCACTTACATAGACATCCCTCTAATCCTCTAAGTGATTACGTGATCCAAATCAACTAAACCATGTCCGATCATCACGTGAGATGGAGTAGTTTCATTGGTGAACATCACTATGTTGATCATATATACTATATGATTCACGCTCGACCTTTCGGTCTCCATGTTCCGAGGCCATATCTGTATATGCTTGGCTCGTCAAGTATAACCTGAGTATTCCACGTGTGCAACTGTTTTGCACCCGTTGTATTTGAACGTAGAGCCTATCACACCCGATCATCACGTGGTGTCTCAGCACGAAGAACTTTCGCAACGGTGCTTACTCAGGGAGAACACTTCTTGATAATTAGTGAGAGATCATCTTATAATGCTACCGTCAATCAAAGCAAGATAAGATGCATAAAAGATAAACATCACATGCAATCAATATAAGTGATATGATATGGACATCATCATCTTGTGCTTGTGATCTCCATCGAAGCACCGTCGTGATCACCATCATCACCGGCGCGACACCTTGATCTCCATCGTAGCGTCGTTGTCGTCACGCCAATCTTATGCTTCCACGACTATCGCTACGCTTAGTGATAAAGTAAAGCATTACAGCGCGATTGCATTGCATACAATAAAGCGACAACCATATGGCTCCTGCCAGTTGCCGATAACTCGGTTACAAAACATGATCATATCATACAATAAAATCATGTCTTGACCATATCACATCACAACATGCCCTGCAAAAACAAGTTAGACGTCCTCTACTTTGTTGTTGCAAGTTTTACGTGGCTGCTACGGGCTTAAGCAAGAACCAATCTTACCTACGCATCAAAACCACAACGATAGTTTGTCAAGTTGGTGTTGTTTTAACCTTCGCAAGGACCGGGCGTAGCCACACTCGGTTCAACTAAGGTTGGAGAAACTGTCACCCGCAAGCCACCTATGTGCAAAGCACGTCGGGAGAACCGGTCTCGCGTAAGCGTACGCGTAATGTCGGTCCGGGTCGCTTCGTCCAACAATACCGCCGAACCAAAGTATGACATGCTGGTAAGCAGTATGACTTATATTGCCCACAACTCACTTGTGTTCTACTCGTGCATATAACATCAACCTATAAAACCTAGGCTCTGATGCCACTGTTGGGTTTCGTAGTAATTTCAAAAAAATTCCTATGCACATGCAAGATCATGGTGATGCATATCAACAAGAGGGGGAGAGTGTGATCTATGTACCCTTGTAGATCGACAACGAAAGCGTTAACTTGGTTGATATAGTCGTACGTCTCCACGGCCCGACCGATCAAGCACCGAAACTACGGCACCTCCGAGTTCTAGCACACGTTCAGCTCGATGACGATCCCCGGACTCCGATCCAGCAAAGTGTCGGGGAAGAGTTCCGTCAGCACGACGGCGTGGTGACGATCTTGATGTTCTATTGTCACAGGGCTTCGCCTAAGCACCGCTACAATATTATCGAGGACTATGGTGGAAGGGGGCACCGCACACGGCTAAGAATATGATCACGTGGATCAACTTGTGTCTAGGGGTGCCCCCTGCCCCCATATATAAAGGAGCAAGGGGAGGAGGCTAGCCGGCCCCTATAGGTGCGCCAGGAGGAGTCCTCCTCCTAGTAGGAGTAGGACTCCTACTAGGAGGGGGAAAGAAGTGGGGAGGGAGAGGGAAAGGGGGCGCCGCCCCCCCTCTCCTAGTCCAATTCAGACCAGGGGGAGGAGGCACGCGGCCCACCTCTGGCAGCCCCTCTCTCTCTCCACTAAGGCCCATATGGCCCATTACTTCTCCCGGGGGGTTCCGGTAACCCTCCGGTTCTCCGGTTTTCTCCGAAATCACCCGGAACACTTCCGGTGTCCGAATATAGCTGTCCAATATATCAATCTTTATGTCTCGACCATTTCGAGACTCCTCGTCATGTCCGTGATCTCATCTGGGACTCCGAACTAACTTCGGTACATCAAAACTCATAAACTCATAATATAACTGTCATCCAAACCTTAAGCGTGCAGACCCTACGGGTTCGAGAACAATGTAGACATGACCGAGACACGTCTCCGGTCAATAACCAATAGCGGAACCTGGATGCTCATATTGGCTCCTACATATTCTACGAAGATCTTTATCGGTCAGACCGCATAACAACATACGTTCTTCCCTTTGTCATCGGTATGTTACTTGCCTGAGATTCGATCGTCGGTATCTCAATACCTAGTTCAATCTCGTTACCGGCAAGTCTCTTTACTCGTTTCGTAATACATCATCTCGCAACTAACTCTTTAGTTGCAATGCTTGCAAGGCTTATGTGATGTGCATTACCGAGAGGGCCCAGAGATACCTCTCCGACAATCGGAGTGACAAATCCTAATCTCGAAATACGCCAACCCAACATGTACCTTTGGAGACACCTGTAGAGCACCTTTATAATCACCCATTTACGTTGTGACGTTTGGTAGCACACAAAGTGTTCCTCCGGCAAACGGGAGTTGCATAATCTCATAGTCATAGGAACATGTATAAGTCATGAAGAAAGCAATAGCAACATACTAAACGATCGGGTGCTAAGCTAATGGAATAGGTCATGTCAATCAGATCATTCACCTAATGATGTGATCTCGTTAATCAAATAACAACTCCTTCTTCATTGTTAGGAAACATAACCACCTTTGATTAACGAGCTAGTCAAGTAGAGGCATACTAGTGACACTCTGTTTGTCTATGTATTCACACATGTATTATGTTTCCGGTTAATACAATTCTTGCATGAATAATTAACATTTATCATGATATAAGGAAATAAATAATAACTTTATTATTGCCTCTAGGGCATATTTCCTTTAATAAATAGGGGGAGGATGGGGGCGCGGCAGAGCAAGCGCGCCCCTCCTCCATGCTATTCCTTGCTCTTCTTCCTATTCTTCCTCGCACCGCCGCGCGCCCAAGCTTCGCCGAATGCTGCGGCGATCCGCTCACGATGAGCTCTTCCTCCGCCGTAGCGCCTCCCTCGGTGCATTCCGGCACCTGGGATGGCTCAGAGGTCCATGACGACCACATCGAGTTCCTCCGCAAGACTCGTCGGCTCCCCGGCGAGGATTACGTGCGGGTACGCCTTGCGCCGAAGGGGGAGATCTCTCCGGCGCCGGAGGAGGGCGAGCGGGTTATCTTCCGCTCGCACTGCCTGCGCGGCCTGGGGCTGTCGGCGACCAGCTTCTTCCGCTCCTTTCTGGAGTTCTACGGCCTCCAGCCGCACCACCTCATGCCCAACACGGTGGTGCTGTTGTCCGCCTTCGTTGCCGCGTGCGAAGGCTTCCTCGGAGTCCTCCCCACCATCGAGCTCTGGGGGGAGTTCTTCTACTCCAAGCTCGGCACCCAGGCCGCAGGCGTGCCGGCTCAGTGCGGCGCGTTCATCACCGTGCGGAGGTCGGGGGCCGACAACCCCTTCCCCATCATCAAGCTGATAAAGTCGGTGAAGATGTGGCAGCGATCATACTTCTACGTGAAGAGCGTCTTCGCGGAGGGCAATTGGGTCAATCTTCCGGCTTTCGAAGCCGGCCCGCCGGCTGGGAGGCTGCCCAACTAGTCGTATCAGGCCAAGTCACTGACGCCTGCGGGAGCCGGCGCTGTCACGCGACTCCGAGTGCTGACGCAGTCGGAGGGCTTGACTGGTCCGGATCTGCTGGCCGCCTTCGTGGCGCGCCAAGTTCTCCCGCTCCAAGGTCGCCCCCACATGATATGCCAAATGAGCGGGCACCGTGACCCGAGTCGGATGTGCACCAAGGACATGCCTCAAGAAGAGGTGGCCTACATGGTGAACTACCTCTCGGACAGCAAGCTCCTGGAGGATTGGCGGTTCGGCAAGGAGCCGTACTCTCGAGCCAACCCCCGCCCATAGTGAGTTGCCTCTTTTCTTCTTTCTTTGAATTGTCTTCTTTCTTGCCGAGTTTGTCTTGTCCGACCTGACCAGTCGGCTTTGGTCAGAATCCCCTCCTCCGTCCATCAGCCGGCTCCGCGGGGCCGGCCCGCGAGTTCCTCGTCGACCGGGCGGAGAGCGACGTCGACGGCCCCGATCTGGGGGCAGCGGCTTTGGAAGACGACACCGAGGGAGGAGGCGGCCCGTGGCTCGGGGCTAGTCTAGAGGACTAGCCTGATGATGAGGAGGAGGTCACCCCCGCCACCGGCAAGGAGTCGGCCATCCCGGCGCGGGCTCTTCTGCTGCGACGGGCGCTCCAGGCGGCAGCAAGAAGTGCAGGGCCGCGCCGACCTTGTTCGGCAGTTGACCGAAGAAGCCCAAGAGTTCGGCTACGGCGACCAAGCGGGACGAGGCGGTCGCGAAGGCCATCCGCTTCCGCAAGGAAGTAAAGAAGCCGCCACTAGTCTCTGCATGAGTATTCCATCTTAACGCCTTTATTCCTTCTTTGTGGCTTTTGTATGAGTCTTTACTTGCTTCCCATGCTTCAGGGCTCCCCTCACTCTTGAGAGGGTCGTCGCCGCCTTCGTCATGGGGTCGGTGGAGACGTTCGCCACAACTCGGCGGATTGACCTCGCCGCCGACCTCCGGGAGGCGACAGAGCGGAACGCGCAGGAGAAGCGCAATGAGGAAGAAGCCGCCCGCCTGGAGAAGGTGGAGGCCGAGAAGGCGGAGGCCTCCGCCAACAAGAAGCTGGCAGAGGCCGAAGCCGCTGTCGCAGCGAAGCCGTAGGCTGAGGAGGCCACGCACCGCCCACCGGTGGTATTCGTCATCCCGCTGAACTCTGCGCCGCCGCCTCCGGAGGTCACGGGGCAGACTGGGGAAGCTGGCGGCGAGAACCCCATCATGGAGAGGGAAGGCTGCGACGCCTCCATGTCGGACGTGATCGTTCCGCCGCCGCCTCTGCCGCCGTCTGGGAGCACGCAAGGCAAACAACCGGCGGACCCGCGGGTGCCGCCGACTGAAGACGAGGTCGTGGCGAAGCTACTCCATCAAGTCGGCTCGCCAACGCGCCGCCGTCTTGAGAAGGCGACTTCGGCACCACGCCCCTTGGAGACCGGCAGCGCCAGCTCGGCGATCACAGACGCCGAAGCAACGAGCATCGCGCCCATTGGGTGGGTGCGAGGACCCGCTGAACCAAGCGCTTCTGGACATCCAGACAATGCTGCGAGCTGAGGGCGACGCTATTTAGAACTGCACCAAGGCGTACTTGGCGTCGCGGGCAGCCTTCCGGGTATGTTTTCTCTTTTGTCCTTCTTTTCTTGTAACTCTCTGTGGGGGCGCGCCAGCGCACCCACTGGGTGTAGTCCCCGAGTTTCGGGCCGGCTGCTAAGAAGGCGGCCCGGAACTCCAATTGGTGAGTTCCGGGTACTAACTTTTGTCTAAAATACTTTTCACAGGATTATCACAACCTGTGTGTCACTGCCTTCAACCGCAACGTTGAAGAGCTGGGCAAGCGGACCGCCGACTTGTCAGAGAGCCGGAGTGAGTCCTTTTTCTTCTTTGCGGGGGCGCGCTGGCGCACCCGCGGGCTGTAGTCCCCGAGATTCGGGCCGACTGCTGGGCAGTCGAGCCAGATCTTCCCGGCGACCTTCTTTGTTGATGACTTAACGCCTTTTTTCTTTTCCTTCAGAGGCCAACGCCACTCTTTAAAAGCAGCTGAATGAAGCCAACTCCGCGCTGCGTGCCAAGGGGGAGGAGTGCAGCAAGCTCGCCGCAGAGCGCGATCTGCTGGCTGCACAATTGGCGGAGCAGAAGGAGCTGCTTAAGAAGACGCAGAAGGAGGCGGAAGAAGCGGAGACCACCCTCCTGGCCGAGTTCGCAAGTGAGCACTCCTCCTGGTCTGACAAGGAGGCATTACTGGTTGCCCTCAGCAGGTCGCGCTCGGCCCGGAGCTTCGCATTGCTCTCATTTAGTTGCTGGATGACGTCGGTAGATTGTTCAAACGAGGCTTGCAGGTCATCCTGCAACCTCGCCCACCTGGAGATCTGATCCATCTGCCTATGGATGAGGGCTTGCATGCGCCTATAAGAGTCCTCGCCTGCCCACGAGGCATTTTCCCAGGCTGCCGCGGCAAGGCAGGACATCTCTGCTGCATTCGCGGCGTGGCGGGACATCTCTTCTGCTTCCGCGGCGCGGCCGGACCAGTCTGTTGTATCGACGGCGCGGCGGGTCTTCCGTGCTGCTTCGGTGGTGCGGCGGGACCTCTCTGCTGCTACGGTCGTGCAGCGGGACATGTTGGCTGCTATCGCGGCGAGGCGGGACATCTCGCGTGCTCCCTCTTCCAGGCTCGCCTCTCCTTGGTCGCAATCTCTCGACCCAGAACTCATGATGGCCATGGCGGACGCAAGGGAATGATGATGAATGACTTGTTTGTTTTTGACTTTTTGTGGATGAAGAGTTGAGGAGGAATGTGCGGTCATCTTGGAGTAGTAGTATTTATGACCGCATAGTAATACGCTCCTAAGTAGTAAACCATTTAGGTTTTGATCGGTGTGAACAGGTTTGCAATTTGGAATGTGACGGGACGCATGCTCAAAATTTACTGATGGTTATAAGTTCGACACTATTCCTGGAAGGCGTAACGTGGGCACGTACGCCTTCTTGGCCACGTACGTGGCGTTTGAACCATAGGGTGCACCGCAATAGGCAATGTCAGCACACATCTTTTAATTAGAATGGGTGTGCCCGTCTAGCGCACACACATTGATCTATCTAACTGTTTCAGTTTGTTGTGGCTAATCGCAAACAGTTCATTCATGTGAAGTGTATGCCATCAATCGCAGACACTTTGATCTGGCATACCCGTTTTTGTTATGTTGCCTAATTGCAAACAGTTAATCCTTCGGAAGTGTATGCCCTCAATCACACACACCTTGATCTGGGTGACCGTTTCTTTTGTGTTGCCTAATCACAAACAGTCCATCCGAGTGAACCGTATGCTGTATATCGCACACACCTTCATCTGGCTACCCGTTTCTTTTGTGTTGCCTAATCACAAATGGTTCATCCGAGTGAACCGTATGCTCTATATCGCACACGCCTTCATCAGGCTGCCCGTTTCTTTTGTTCTGCCTCATCGCAAACAGTTCATTGGACTGAACCGTATGCCTCGGATCGCACATGCAACTAAAGCTGAACCGTGTTTGATGCATCCTCCATCGCAAACATTTTCACCTTTTTTGATGGTTTTCATATAGCACTGTTTGCAATTATGGCATCGCACACAGTTTCTCGAAGGGCCTCTGATCGTAGTGTCGCGTTAGCAGCATCCTGCAGTAGTGGGTTAAGTTTCCTAACCATAGACATGTGTTTTCATTTGATGAACGGGATCACATCATTAGGAGAATGATGTGATGGACAAGATCCATCCGTTAGCTTAGCATAATGATCGTTAAGTTTTATTGCTATTGCATTCTTCATGACTTATACATATTCCTTTCACTATGAGATTATGCAACTCCCGAATACCGGAGGAATACCTTGTGTGCTATCAAACATCACAATGTAATTGGGTGATTATAAAGATGCTCTACAGGCATCTCCGAAGGTGTTTGTTGGGTTGGCATAGATCGAGATTAGGATTTTTCACTCCGAGTATCGGAGAGGTATCTCTGGGACCTCTCGGTAATGCACATCATGATAAGCCTTGCAAGCAATGTGACTAATGAGTTAGTTGCGGGATGATGCATTATGGAACGAGTAAAGATACTTGCGGGTAACGAGATTGAACTAGGTATGAAGATAACGTCAATCGAATCTCGGGCAAGTAACATACTGATGACAAAGGGAATAACGTATGTTGTCATTATGGTACGACCGATAAAGATCTTCGTAGAATATGTGGGAACCAATATGAGCATCGAGGTTCTGATGTTGGTTATTGACCAGAGAGGTGTCTCGGCCATGTCTACATAGTTCTCGAACCCGTAGGGTCCGCCCGCTTAACATTCGATGACAATTTTGTATTATATGAGTTATGTGATTTGGTGACCGAATGTTGTTCAGAGTCCCAGATGAGATCACGAACATGACGAGGAATATCGAAATGGTCGGGAGGTAAAGTTCATATATAGGACGATAGTTTTTGGACAATGGAAGTGTTCCGGGGGTACCGGGTACGTATCGGGTCACCGGAAGGGGTTCCGGACTAACCCCGGCAAACTATATGAGCCTATTGGGCCAATAGGGGAAACACAGCAACTAGCATGGGCTGCTGCGCCCCCCTTCCTGGCCGAATAGAAAGGGGAAGGGAAAAGGGGAAGAGAGAAGGAAGGGGAGGCAATTCGGCCTCCCCCTTCCTTCCCTCCTATCCCCCCTTTCCTTCCCTCTCCGGAAAAGATGGTAAGGTGGGGCCGAATTGGACAAGGCCCCCAAGTAGGATTCCTCCTACTTGGGGCGCCCCATGGTTGTCCCCCTCCCCCTCCCACCTATATATATGTGGGGAGCGGGTGCCTAGAACACACAACAAACATTGTTAGCCATGGGCGGCGCCCCCCTCCATAGTTTACGCCTCTGGTCATATTCACGTAGTGCTTAGGCGAAGCCCTGTGCGGATCACTTCACCATTACCGTCACCACGTCGTCATGCTGATGGAACTCTCCCTCGACACTTTGCTGGATCAAGAGTTTGAGGGACATCATCGAGCTAAACGTGTGCATAACTCAGAGGTTTCTTACGTTCGCTGCTTGATCGGTCGGAACAAGAAGAAGTTCGACTACATCAACCGCGTTGTCAAACACTTCCGCTTTCGGTCTACGAGGGTAGACACACTCTCCCCCTCTCATTGCTATGCATCTCCTAGATAGATCTTGTGTGAGCGTAGGAAATTTTTTGAAATTGCATGCTACGTTACAATCGATTCATACTAGCCAGCTCATTGTTCGTTTCGAGATTTGCAACTCCAAGTGTAGGTGCATTTCAGTTGTGCGGCCGTAGACACATATGAGGTCTTCTCCAGCGTTAATGATTGGTTGTTGGTGCAATCTATCAATCGTTGATGTTTCCATGTCATATAGTTTGCGCACGTTAATAAAACATGTAGCTCATGAGCTTATGATCGTTTCCAGGGAAGTGGTTCATTACATCATTCAAACAAAACTTCCTCAACTATAACCATTAAATGCCACCTAAATCTGAATTTCCTCTTCAATTTTTATGTTTTTCATATGTATTTATTTTTGCTTAGCATATAGATATCATTGGCATGGTGAAGAGTATTTCACAAACACTCCTGGTGTTTTCTCAAGATAGGTAACATGTAAGATAATATTACTTTCACATTTGATAATGTCTTCATCAGATAACTTCATCATAAAAACTTTACAAAATGATACCCAAATGTAATCCTATAATAGCAAGAGTGAATGAGCAAAGATTACATATTCAATGGTTACGTCACGGGCTGACTCGATGTAACATAACTAAATTAGCATGTTTTGCACATGCTTTTCATTTTAGATTTCGGACCAACAACTTGGACTTGGCACGGGGGAAGTAACCTTTTGAATGTCTTCAGGAGACCTTAATACATGAATCAAACTATTAATTTCTCTTCCTACTAGCCTGGGTTGACCTTTCTATTTCTCTTTTCTCTTTACTTCTAATCTTGCTTCCTAACTGGTTGTTCAGTTTGTTCATTGTTGTGGATGTAAGACCATGCTTTCACAAGAAAACCACATCAATTGTTAAAATAGTATATTTCCAGTGTGCCTCTTGGTTTACATTTTATTGGTAGTAACTTCAAGTATACGAAAAGTCCAAAAGGTTTGGGTAGTTCTTCCTGAAAGTATTTTTCCAAATATAATTGTTGACGATAAAGGGTGATAATATTAATTTTATGGACTACAAATGAATAAACTCTTATTGCTTGGTGCTAGTCAATGATTTTTTGTGTGTGGTGGGAAACTAGGAGATATTTAGTTATGTATAATATATTTGCTTGACCTTACATGTTGATTGCCAGGAAATTAACAACTTTGTAAATATGTTGCACAAAGAGAGGACCTCTTAACAGATGAAATTATTATCTACTCCCTCTGTAAACTAATATAAGAGCGCTTAGATCACTGAAGTAGTGATCTAAACACTCTTATGTTAGTTTACGGAGGGAGTGCCATTTTCTGATGACTGGTTATATCAACCAAACGTGCTCTAGACTATCTATTTTGCAGGCATAGTACACACATAATATTAAGACCTATATACCTCCTTCGTGTCAGCTTCAAAATCTTCACCAAAGTTGCTATTAATAGGCTCAACACAGTTGATGGCTGAGGGAGTCCTGGATTAGGGGGTCTCCGGACAGCCGGACTATATCTTTCGGCCGGACTATTAGACTATGAAGATACAAGATTGAAGACTTCGTCTCGTGTCCGGATGGGACTCTACTTGGCGTGGAAGGCAAGCTAGGCAATACGGATATGTATATCTCCTCCTTTGTAACCGACCTTGTGTAACCCTAGCCCCTCCGGTGTCTATATAAACCGGAGGGTTTTAGTCCGTATGACAACATACAATCATACCATAGGCTAGCTTCTAGGGTTTAGCCTCTCTGATCTCGTGGTAGATCTACTCTTGTACTACCCATATCATCAATATTAATCAAGCAGGATGTAGGGTTTTACCTCCATCAAGAGGGCCCGAACCTGGGTAAAACATTGTGTCCCCTGCCTCCTGTTACCATCTGCCTTAGACGCACAGTTCGGGACCCCCTACCCGAGATCCGCCGGTTTTGACACCAACATAGGTGCTTTCATTGAGAGTTCCTCTGTGCCGTCGCCAGAAGGAAGGATGTCTCTCTCGTCTTTAAAGACGGTACTACTGTTGGGGGAGCTTTGGCTATCGGCCAAACTCTCCGGCTAGGCGGGTTCATCATGACAGCCTGTTCGGCCGCCGCACCGAGGATGAATTCTCGGGTCATCGAAAACAGCCTCCACGTCAAATTAGCACTTGCCAAACAGATGGATCCAATGGTGCTCTCCTCCTTAAACGAGCGCTTGGATCGCATCGCCGCCTTGGGAGTCGCTACGGACTTTGATCAGATTGGGCTTAAACCCGATCAAAGGGAGATTAACTCTCCACCGGTCACCCATCATATTGCAGTGGTGGAGGAACAATGCGGCGACCTTTCCTCTATCCTAAGGACCAACTATGTCCGGATTCCTGAGCTCTCCGAGCCGGACGCCCGTTCGCGGGAGGACAGCATCCAATCCCTGAACTTAGAGTCAGACAGCGGACCAGGATTAGCGGGTAACACCCGGGAACTAGAACTTCCAAAATTGGAAACTCCTCGGCCCCTGGATCCCAGATCGGGTAGGGGTTCAGATTCAATTCCACCCACCCAAACACAAGCGATCTTTCCCATATCAGGCAAGAGCTCCAGGAAACAGTACATCATTACTAGGCCAGATTCCTCCATGCAATGAACAAGGTTAAGGACTGTCGCGAGGAAGACGCAATCTTATTTTTCTGCAATAATTGCACGGACAAGGGAATCCTTAACGCCATAAATTGTCGTGAGATAACACGCTTCGCTGACTTGGCGTCCATAGTACGAAAGTACTATGCGATGGAAAGTGCCTGGAAAACCGAAACAAACTTTTGGGATAATCCGGCCCTAAACACAAACCCAGTCCGAAATAAAAGGGTGCATTATCACAATACACCCGAGTTAACTACCAAAAAGCAAAAACCCTCTACAGGGCAAGGAACCGTACTGGAGGGATGGCTCAACGGACCCTGCAAAATTCATAGCACGGCAGATATAATATCAACGCACAGCCTTAGAGCACGTTGGATACTCCGATAGGTGGCCAAAAGTGGTGAGGATCTTCTTATCCCACATACCACAGAGCACCATCCAGTGGATAACAATACGGTGTTAACAGTGTTCGAGACCTTTGCGTCAAATAATAGGCGCAAACGAACACTCCGCAGCATGGCCGAAATCTGCCACGTAGTAGCAACAAATCCATGGAGTGACACGGCTATTACCTTCAATGCCAGTGATGAACCCAAATTTTGAACAGCCCAAGCACCAGCCGCACTGGTCCTCAGTCCAATCGTGGAAGGCTTTCGACTCACCAAAGTACTCATGGACGGCGGCAGCGGACTAAACCTCATCTATGAGGAAACTCTTCAAAAGATGGAAATAGACTGGAACCGCATCGAGCAAAGTAGCACAACCTTTAGAGGAATTATCCCTAGTAGGGAAGCACGATGTGCTGGGAAAATCACACTAGATGTGGTATCCGGCACGCCAGACAATTACAGGTCCGAAGAAATTACATTCCAAGTGGCCCCGTTCAGCAGTGGCTATCATGCTCTTTTAGGACGGGAGGCGTTCACAATCTTCCAAGCCGTACCCCATTACGGGTACATGAAGCTTAAAATGCCCGGGCCCAACGGAATCATCACTCTCGCCGGTGATCCGGACACAGCACTCCGCGCCGAAAACAAAACAGCCGCATTGGCCCTCGAGGCATTATCCGGAGCCCTCTCGGTCGAGGAATTAACCATGCTACGCTCCACAGTGGACAGGGACGATGTGATACTCGACAAGAGATCCAAGTCCACCTCTTTTAAACCAACGGATGAAATAGTCAAATTCCAAGTCCACCCAACGGACCCTACAAAAACAGCCTCCATCGGGGCACAGTTAAACCCCGCTGTGGACGCCGCACTACGAGAGTTCCTGCGCGAGAATTGGGACATATTCGCCTGGCATCCCTCAGACATGCCAGGAATCCCACGCAGGCTGGCCGAGCATAGCCTCAATATCCTAAAGGAATTCAAGCCGGTCAAGCAAGCTCTTCGGCGTTTCTCCGAACCTAAGAGACAGTCCATGGGAGAAGAACTAGCCAAGTTATTGGAGGCCAGATTCATCAGAGAAATAGAACATCCAGACTGGCTAGCAAACCTGGTTATGGTACCAAAGAAGGACAAATCCTGGCGCCTTTGCGTCGATTTCAAAGACCTCAATAAAGCTTGCCCAAAGGATCCCTTCCCCCTCCCACGCATCGATCAAATCATTGACGCTACCGCAGGACACGAGTCATTGTGTTTCCTCGACGCATACTCCGGTTACCACCAAATCAAGATGGAAGAGTCCGACCAAGCCACAACGGCATTCATCAGACCATACGGTCCCTTCTGTTTCAACACAATGCCTTTTGGGCCCAAAAATGCCGGCGCAACATATCAGCGCATGATTCAGACATGTCTGGAGAAACAAATTGGCAAAACAGTAGAGGCATACGTAGACTATGTGGTCGTTAAAACCAAACACGTCGACTCTTTGATAGACGACTTGAGGCTCACATTCGACAACCTCTGAACATATGACATCAAGCTCAATCCGGAAAAATGTGTTTTCGGCGTACCAGCCAGAAAGCTCCTGTGATTCATTGTCTCCAGTAGAGGTATTGAAGCTAATCCGGCCAAAATCCGTGCTTTGTCATAGTTGGCTACCCCAACAGACCTCAAACAAATCCAGAAGTTAACTGGATGTGTGGCGGCTCTAAGCTGCTTATCTCCCACTTAGGAGAAAAGGCTTTACCCCTTTATCGCCTCCTTCGGCGCACCGAACACTTCGAGTGGACGGACGCGGCCACAGCCGGATTGGAAGAAATAAAGGCCATTCTGGCAACCAACCCGATCATGGTTGCACTAAACATCGGCGAACCAATGTTGTTGTACATTGCGGCAACTCATCAAGTTGTAAGCACGGTGCTCGTTGTCGAGCGGGAAGCGGACGGACACAAATTCCCTCTTCAAAAGCCGGTATATTATGTATCCACTGTCCTCACTCCATGCAAATCACGGTACCCGCATTACCAAAAGATAGCATATGCGGTATTCATGGCATCGCGGAAACTGCGACACTACTTTCAAGAGTGTTCGATTACAGTAGCCTCGGAAGTGCCACTTAATGATATTATCAACAACCGCGACGCTACCGGCCGGATTGCCAAATGGGCCATTGAGCTCCTACCATTCGACATAACATACAAACCTCGCCGAGCCATTAAATCGCAAGTACTAGCCGACTTCATCGCCGAATGGACGGAGGTCGAACTCCCTAAAGAGTATGGCGCATACTCCAATTGGATCATGCACTTCGACGGTTCTAAAATGCTGGCCGATCTAGGGGCTGGGGTCGTCCTGACGTCCCCAACCGGAGATAACATTCGGTACATACTGCAAATATTGTATACAAACTCCAACAATGCAGCCGAATACGAAGCTCTGTTGCATGGTCTTCGGATGGCAGTCTCCATGGGCATTCAATGCCTGGAGGTGCGTGGGGATTCAAACCTCGCAATATCCCAAATAAACGGAGATTTTGACGCCAAGGATCCGAAAATGGCAGCATATCGAAACGCCGTCCTAAAAATGTCAGCTCAGTTCGAGGGACTCGAATTTCACCATGTGGCTCGGGAAAACAATCAGGCGGCGGATATCCTCGCCCGCATCGGCGCAAAACGCAACGCGGTCCCCCCCCCCCCAACATATTTTTGGAAAGGCTTTTCAATCCATCCGTAGTATGGGAAGGGGACACCGGTAACAACAGTCCGGACCCGGCCAAAATACCCGATACCGAACTCTCTGACACAATCAGAGGCTCCGCCACCGAAATGACACCTTCAACCCATGAAATAATGGCCATTATTGCCCCTTGGACAGAACCATTCCTGGCCTACCTAACTAGACAGGAACTTCTGGAGGACCAAAATGAGGCACGCTGCATAGTGCGGCGATCCAAGGCCTACATGGTCCAAGAGGGAGAATTGTACAAAAAAAGCACTACCGGAGTCCTTCAAAGGTGCATCTCCGAAGAGGAAGGGCGGAATCTTTTGGCAGAAATTCACGCCGGACTCGGCGATCATCATGCCGCAGCCCGAGATCTTGTAAGCAAGGCCTTCCGTACAGGATTCTATTGCCCAATGGCCCGGGCAGATGCATAGGACTTGGTCCAATGTTGTGCCGGTTGCCAGCTCTTTACAAATCAAAGCCACATGCCACCCACCGCCCTCCAAACAATCCCCATTACATGGCCCTTTGCGGTCTGGGGGATTGACATGGTTGGACCCCTTAAAGGGGGAACCCACAAGAAAAATACTTATTGGTCATGGTGGATAAATTCACCAAATGGATAGAGGCCAAACCGGTTAAAACAGCCGAATCCGGACCAGTGATAGATTTTATATCCGGGGTTGTACACCATTATGGCGTCCCCCACAACATCATCACTGATAATGGCACAAACTTCACGACCGACGAGGTAAAACTCTGGTGCAGCAAAATGGGCATCAAGCTCGATTATGCCTCAGTCTATCACCCACAAACCAACGGTCAAGTAGAGCGAGCAAACGGTCTTATAATGAGCGGCATTAAACCTAGATTAGTGTGTTCCTTAACGGAGTCTAACACGCACTGGGTAGAGGAGCTCAACTCCGTACTCTGGGGGCTGCGGACCACGCCGAATCGTATTACCGGATATACACCCTTCTTTATGGTGTACAGCGCAGAGGCAGTCTTGCCCTGTGACATAATTCATGACTCACCTAGAGTGCGCATGTATGAAGAAAGAGAAGCCGAGCTCGATCGGCAGGACAGTCTGGACACCTTGGAGGAGGATCACGACGTAGCCAAAGCCCGTTCTGCATTTTATCAGCAACAGGCTCGCAGATACCAAAGCAGAGAAGTACGAGCCAAAACTTATAACATTGGCGAACTAGTTCTACGCCTGCCGGATAAGAAAAATAACAAGGTCGAGCCCAAATGGGAAGGTCCCATCATTATTGACCAAGTTCTGACCGGTGGAGCATACCGACTGCGGGATGCATCGACTAGTCGACTCGAGCCGAACCCATGGAACGTGGCCAGGCTCCGAAGATTCTACGCCTAAGCACCGGACTCTATGTTAGTCCCTTCCCTTTGTCCATTTTTCACAAATACATTATCTGTCTTGTTTTCCTTTCTTTCTTTCTTTTCTTATTTCTCTAGGCCTTCAAGGGTCACCTTGTGCCTTGTTTGCACATTACAGATGCGCTAGCCGCACTCTTCATACCTGGGGCTTCTTTCAAAGAAGCTTAAATTATTTATCCGGGCTTCATGCCCAACACATGTGTTATACTTCCGCAAGTACCTTTTTTCACCATTATATGCATCGATATGACTTAAGTTCTGGCCAAGCTGGGTTGCCTGGCTCTTGTATTTATGCCCTATGTTCCCGTTAATTCGGCTAGGGCATAAGAGGAGCACCTCTGCGATTGTTACTGCCGGGTCAGCCGGATGTGTACCTCAGACTGGGTGAAGCCGAAAGCTAGCGTTCTTAAGGGAATATTCGGTCGATGAACAAAAGATGATTTTTATTTTTCATATCTGCCCCCAGATGTTTTTCCTGCGTTTCCTATCGTAGTACGGACATGCACTTTAGGGCATGCTTGCCCAGGGAAAGGAACCCTTAACGGAACTATTCTCCGTGGAAGATGTTTCTTACTACCCATGTAATATAACATAACTAGTTGGGCACTTGTCTGATAAAGCACTAATGAACCCTACGCCTAGTCTCCACGCATACCCCGGTTCTTATATAACTGAGCGAGTATTCGGATACACTCCGGACTATTGGGCCCGGAGGCTGAAGCGAAAAGGTCCGCAAAGACAAATGATCTACAATCCGGCTAGAAGGCATTATACATGTCACTTCAATTACATAGTCATGCAGACTGACTAAATTCTTCTTCTATACCATCCAACAGGCGGTCTAGCTTACAATCCTGTTGGGAATACTTTGCGGCTAATTCTACTTGCCCATAAACTAAGCTAACAGGGATCTCTTTTCCGTCGGGCCCCACAGGTCTGACCTCGGCCATGTGATTTGGGTCTGCTTTGGTATACCGCGTCTTCACAATGTCCCAGGCTTCTCTGGCACCCAGTCGGCAGGCTGATATCTTCCATAATCGGAAGCGCCACCGCGCTCCTTTGAGCTTCTCCGCAAGCTCCGCAACACCCTCTGGCAGGAAGACGGACGGACACAAGGCCTGGGCAACACCCTGCATCACCTGTCGAACTTGTTCGTGGAGATGTGACAGCTCGGACAGAAGATCACCCGCAGACTCGGGCATTTCCTCCGTGGGACGACCCGTCAGCATACCTACAGACATAACGCTGTTAGTCAGCCTCTTCGCCGAATACCTTTAAAGGATTCGTTCAAGCACTTACTAAAAATGCCACGTCGAAGCCTCTTATTCTCCTTCTCGGGGTCTGCAAGCTGGCCCCGAACGTCTTTTAGTTCCACGTTCAGCTTTATATTGGCGTCTTGGAGATTGTTTTTCTCCCGCCTAACCTCAGTCAGCACGCATTTGCCAGCTTCTAGGTGCCTCATAACATGCTGGTCCCCCGGATTTACTCCGGATTCATCTACAAAATATATTGTTAGATCTGCAGCCACGCCACGCACTATATGGTAACCATCATTCTTTAAAATGTTACCAGCGGGACGCTTTTTCTGTTCCTGCAATGCGGCAATAGCGGCCCGCAGTTGGGTCTTGCATTCCTCCAGCTCCTGGGACAGCTTGGTATTCTTCTCTGTAAGAACCTGCACAATAAAGATGATCCTTAAATCAGTTCTGCTAACTGTTTCAAGTCGCAGGGGCTACTGATACATATAAATCATCAGATTCACTCACCCGTACATCCTTTACATACTGATCCGTGGCTCTGGCTAGACCATCTTGAGCGGCATGGAGGTACGCCTCCCCAGAATTAAAGGAATCAAACGCCTCTGGTGAGAAACAAGCGTCACGGAGTACGGCCCGGCGGCGCCTATGATTCATGGCACTTTCCACTTCTGAGTTTGTAGCAGATAACCTATCCGCATCCTTTGTAGGGGGATTATCCGGCACCTGCCCCATATCCGCTTCTGCCTCCGTGTCCAGTCCTGGTGCCCGACTGGTGGAAGCGTGATCCGCAACATTGCCGGACATATTCCAGCGAGCGTTTTTTCTATTAAAGAAACACGGGCGTCATTACATTTTGAGAAAGACGACAACCACAGAGCGGGGTTTGTTGTACCCTTGCGTCGGCGTCTCCGTCCTGACCGCCTTCCTTTTTGGCCTACCCGGCCTTGGTGCCTCCTGTTGGCGTGTTGCTACAGGGCGTCCCGAATGCCTTCCCTATAAAAAAGGCCATGTGAATATGGTGGGTGAAGTGTCTAAAAGGGGATCCTACTTTTTTGAGTTGGGACTTTTCGGTTTTTCTTACGTGCGATGCAGGGAGCAGTCCGGGATAGTCGGCCGTAATGGCCACCATGGCATCATCGTAGCTTAACTGATAGAACTGCCGGTTTATCAGCTCCACCGAGATAACTGGATCTTCTTCGAGTTTGGAGTCGAGGGTCCGGTCAGGGTCCTCCAGTTGTGGAGAAGGGCTGCTGACCTCCTTTATGGCCTTTCGCAGTTCCTGCCGCAAATTGGCAAGGTGAATACTTACAACAAAAAATGCGGGAAAATGGAAGTAAGGGGATATAGCTTACCCAGCTTGGAGGATTGTACATGGAGAATCCATACCGTGGCTTGATGCGGGTGAACTCCTCCTCCTCTCCCTTGAACAGTTCGGACAGAATTTTGGCTAATGCGGCAGCATCGCCCGGACCCTTACGCCCGTAGCGGGTGGCGTCATCCTCCCCGTTGAAACACCACAAGGGGTGCCCACGATATTGAAGTGGTTGCACTCCCCGCATTATGCAAATCGACATAACTTCAGTTATTGTCAATCCTGACTGAGCCAGTGCCTTAATCTGGTTCATCACATAGAGGACTTCTCTGTCGTTTTCCACCTGGGGGCTCCGTGGGCGCCAACTTCGGCGCTTCTTCAGAGGAGCATTGTTGAACTCAGGAAGACCCCGCCAAACAGGGTCCGGAAGGGGAACGTCCTCCATATAAAACCATTCTGAAGGCCAATCTTCGGACGGCTTCTTCAGGGTACCAGACAGATATCCGGTATCGGCGATGCGCCATACTTCGGCTCCGCCCAGTTGATAAAGTGATTCCCTCTGTGTGCGAGGGACAAGGCAAAATAGCCTTTTCCACAGCTCGAAGTGAGCCTCGCAGCCCAGGAACAACTCGCAGAGAGCAACGTAGCCGGCGATGTGTAGAATGGAGGCAAGGGTGAGATTGTGTAGTTGGAGGCCGTAGAACTCCAGGAGCCTGAGGAGGAACGGATGAATTGGAAATCCGAGTCCCCTTAGTAAGTAAGGAACAAGGCAAACCCGTTCCCCCATGGAGGGACAGGGAAAGTTCTCTGCTTGCTCCCCGCCATTGTAGGTGGCGAGCCCGGCTCGAACGGGCACCATGTATGCCGGAAGAAGAAATCCTTTGGTCTGCAATTCGACCAATCGACTGTGTGGGACTGAACACCTCTCCTAATCACCAAGCTTAGGGCTACGGGGGCGGGAGGAGGAGTTGCGGAGGTCGACCATGCTGGAATGGATCTTTCCGAAACGCGCTCTGATAGATTCTTGCTGAGGGGAGGATGGTGTGGATCGGATCAAAGAATCCCAATCCCTTTAATAGACAATTTATTTATCTGGCTAGGGGGGCGAATGTAACAATTCCCTGGCGCCTTGTATTCGTTCGATGCATGAGAAATTGCCCTTATTGGGCGCAGAAGCCAAGAGGATCAACATTCATGGGGCCGGATACTATTTACAAACACTTGGAAATTGGAGAAGAACCCGCCTTGCAATGCCAAAGACAATACTGCGCGCCGGACTCGTCGTCATTGAAGCCTAGTTCGGGGGCTACTGAGGGATTCCTGGATTAGGGGATCTTCGGACAGCCGGACTATATCTTTCGGCCGGACTGTTAGACTATGAAGGTACAATATTGAAGACTTCGTCTCATGTCCGGATGGGACTCTACTTGGCGTGGAAGGCAAGCTAGGCAATACGGATATGTATATCTCCTCCTTTGTAACCGACCTTGTGTAACCCTAGCCCCTTTGGTGTCTATATAAACCGGAGGGTTTTAGTCTGTAGGACAACATACAATCATATCATAGGCTAGCTTCTAGGGTTTAGCCTCTCTGATCTCGTGGTAGATCTACTCTTGTACTACCCATATCATCAATATTAATCAAGCAGGACGTAGGGTTTTACCTCCATCAAGAGGGCCCGAACCTGGGTGAAACATTGTGTCCCTTGCCTCCTGTTACCATCCGCCTTAGACGCACAGTTCGAGACCCCCTACCCGAGATCCGCCGGTTTTGACACTAACAATGGCCATGTTGTTCGGACATCCCAAATGACTTTCATGCAAAGAAGGAACATACTCGATGGAGTAGTGATCTTACATGAGATCGTGCAAGAGCTGCATCAAAAGAACATTAGTGGAGTAGTATTCAAGATTGAATTTGGAAAGGCTTTTGATAAAGTCGAATGGACATTTCCAACCATACCTTGTGTGACGCCCAGATAATTAAGCTACAGTAATTCCCTGCTAATGATGCCATGTCATCATAATTATTGTTGTTAAACTCGCGTTGGTTTGAATCCGATCCAAATTCATATCTAAAGTAAAATCAAAATTTAAAGTTTACAAATGTCAAGTCTAAAATGTTCAAATTGTGGCAAATAATCTCTGGTTATTTTTCATGTTGGAACCAACCTCTTTTGGATTCCCAGGTGCCCCTGGAAATTTATATAGTGGTCCAGCAGCAGTTTAAACTTGACCTTTCCAATTTCTAAAAATGGTTAGACAACTCCTTTTTGGCCTCGAACTTTCTGTGATACCTAGAATTGATGTGCTTGTTTTATGAGATAAGTCTCACATCTGTAAAAACTCATTTTAGTTTTATAATTTAATAGAAAATAGTAGCAAAAATTGAAAACGGTTTTAAAAATGTGAAAAGGGAAGTGAACTCCCCCCCCCACGCTGTGCCAACCGGCCCAACTACCCAACTGGCCGGTCCAGTCCGCCAGCAC
>NC_041392.1:197648512-197656708 GCF_002162155.2 Triticum dicoccoides
ACACCGCTGCCTCGGCCCCGTCGATTGCCGACGCCGCCCGAAGGCCTCCCCTCCCTCGCCGGACCTTGCTGGATGCCCTCACCGCCTCGAAGCGCCAGACCCCGTCATCGGATCGCCGTCGCCCGGAGCTGCCCTCACCGGACCGTCCCGCCCCGCCACTCCTTAGACGGTCGTTGTCGAGCCTCGTCGGTCCCCGATCCCCTGCAAACAGGGGTGAGCCGCCCTCCTCCACGTCTCTCCTCTTCCCTGTAGATCGAACACGCTCGCGCCATCCCCGATCTGCCTAGGTCAACGTGCCCATCTCCATCGCCGCGGTCAACACAACGGCCTTCCCATGCCTTCCCATGCGTCGCGCCGCCGAGGCCGCCTCTGCCAGCACACGCCTCGCCTCGCTCGCTGTCGCGACGCGCACGCGTACTTCGATGCAGCCACGATGTCGCTGCCTCCGCCAGCGTCGGCCGCCCTGCACCGCAGCCCGCGCCTCGCTGTCCCCCGCGCCGGCGCCAGCGTCTTGCTTCCCACCGCCTGCAGCCACGCTCGCCGTTGGCCTCTGCCTCCGCAGCTGGCCCTGCACGGCCTCTCTCGCCTGCTGCCGCGCTCGAGCCCCATCCCCACTCGCTACCGCAGTCGCCTCCTGCTGCTTGCTGCCTCGCCCGCGCCTACGCCGCTGGCCACGCCGGCTCGCCTGCCGACGCCCGCCGCTCTAGGCGCCGCTGCTGCCGCCCCGCCTCTGCTCCCTACACCGCCGCTGGCCTCGCCGTGGCCGAGGCCGCCCCTCCAGCCGCTGTCGTGGCCCGTGGCCGGCGCCACTAGTGACCTTGGGCGCGGGTGCCCGTACCCGCGTGCCCGGTAAACCGCCCGCTCCGGTGGCCGGGTGTGCCACTGCCAGTGGGGCCCATGCCCTTGTGTTGTAAAAAAAGGTTTGGAAATATATATATATATAATTGATTAATTGATTAATTTAATTAATTAGGTTTAACTAAACTAATTACTAGTTAGTCTAATTAGTCATCTAATTAGTTGGTGTGTGTATGACAGGGGGGCCCACCCCTTGTTCACCAGTCAAACGGTGGCTGGTCAACTGGGACCCCCTAGCCCACCTGTCAGCCTCTAGTACTTTTCTGCGTATGCAGAGCTAGGTGCACCTAGCATTTTAGTCTTTATTTTCGAATTAATAATAAATCCAGGAAAAGTTCCAATCTTTGAAAAATCATAGAAAATAATCCGTAACTTGAATGAAAATGTTGTGTAGATGAAAGTTGCTCAGAACAACAAGATGAACCCGAATACGTTATCCGTTCATCTGTCACACTTCCCTATCATTGCAAACATCGAACCTTTTCCCTCTGATTCGTCTGTTCGAAAATGCCAAACTTTGGGAAAACATTCCCGGATGTTTCCCCCTTCACCTGTATCGTGTAACACTGCGTTAGAACACGTCTAGCTCTACCTGTTGTCCTGTTATGCACTTGCTTGCTATGTATTTACTGTTTCTCCCCCCCCCCCTTCTCTTCGGTAGACCCCGTGACGATTGTCGATGCCGCTATGATCGACTACGTCACCGACGACCCCTCCTCCTTGTCTGAGCAACCAGGCAAGCCCTCCCCCCCCTTGATCATCCTAATATCGCCCATTCCATTCTCTCGTGCTTGCATTAGATTTTGCTATTGTTATTGTTTGCTCCTATTCTGATGCATAGCCTGCTTTTGTAACCTGCTCATTGTACCTTACCTGCTTATCCTAAACTTCTTAGCATAGGTTGGATAGTGATCCATAAGTGACCCCCACCTTGTCCTTGTTGCCCCTGCTTCATCATCAACGACTCGATCAACGTGATCAACGACCAGAGCCCGACATCTCACATCACATCACACCCCTTTTGTTGCTCGACTCTGTAGAGCTACTATCGAGTGTCAAGTGTGATACCTCACAACGCACTCCTGATGACAACTCTATAGTGTAGCTATTCGGTCGTGGCCAACAAGGGTGGTTCCTCCTTCACCATTCCCGATATGGCTCTGACGTGCAACACCTCAAGTGTGAACCTCGAGGGTGGTTCCTCATACGTTCACATTGATGATTACATCGAGTGGAATTCACCGAGGGTGATTCCTCGGGTTTTCCTCCTTGATGTTTTGGACACACGGTTACCCGAACTTTACTTGAGACCATTGTTGAAGTCGGGTCGGCCCTGAGGGGTACCCGCGAGTTGATGTGAAAGTCAGGCGGGCTCGTTGAGCACCCGCGAGTTTTCTACGTGGCATGGCCGGGCATTCTAGGCCCTTGCCGTAAGTCCATGAGACGGGGCGACGGGGTCACATTATCGTGAGTCTCTGCTCGTCTCTGTGAGCCCCCAATGTACTAACAGGTTTGGGTATTTATTCTGCATTGGCCTTTGGCCTTTATGCACTAACCACCACGCGAGAATAGTTATGGGCCTCGACGTTGAGGTATCAGCCGAAGCTTTGTCAGACGACCAATTCAGCATTGTGGCACGGTCGAATCGTGCTGGCCATCCGAGGTGGTGTTGGTATTCACCCTGCACGCAATGAACCGGAGTGCAACAGGCGATGGGCCCAAGACCTCGGAGCGCTTAGGATGTATACCGGCGGGGACCTCTCTGCTGAGCCTAGGTAGGGCTGCGACGTGTGGATCTTCCAAGGCCGGGCATGACCCAGGAAAGTGTGTCCGGCCAGAGTGATCTAGTATGTTGGGTAACGTGGTGCACCCTTGCAGGGAAGTTATCTATTCGAATACCATGTCCACGGTAATGGACATTCAGACTTGTATCCTGATCTATTACAACTGGAACTCGTTACTTGAGACATGTGATGGATATGTGGCTCCGAGATTGTTTTCTCGTAGGGAGTCAAGGAAGGATCTATGGGCGTTATGTTACAACATGTTCGGTAAATATAAACTACTATTCTTTACTCTTCTACATGCTGCAAGATGCTTGGAGTTGCTTGAACATGCTAGTCTTTGATAGGCTAGGCCTTCCCCTCTATTCTGGTATTCTGCAGTTCAGTCCACAGATACAACCATTCCATTTGATACCAATGCATACTTAGTATAGATTTGATGCTTGCGAGTACTTTGGATGAGTACTCATGGTTGCTTTGCTACCCCTTTTCCCCCTTCTTTCTTCTTTCCGGTTGTTGCAACCAGATGGTGGATCCTAGGAGCCAGATGCAACCCCGACGACTACTACTACCACCCGGAGGATGCCTACTTCTACATGGAGGCCGCTGAACACCAGGAGTAGTTAGGAGGTCCCAGGCATGAGGCCTTGCCTCTTCGATCCTTGTTGTTTTTGTGTTTGCCTTCTCAAGGCAATCTTGTTTAACTTATGTCTGTACTCAGATATTGTTGCTTCCACTGACTCTTGTGTATCGAGCTATGTATTCGAGCCCTTGTGGCCCCCGGCTTGTAATATAAAGCTTGTATTATTTTTTTTATTTGTGTCTAGAGTTGTGTTGTGATATCTTCCCGTGAGTCCCTGATCTTGACCGTACACATTTGCGTGTATGATTAGTGTACGGTCGAATTGGGGGCGTTACAAGTTGGTATCAGAGCCGACTGCCTATAGGAACCCCTCCTTTCCAACTCCTTGGCCGGAGTTGAGTCTAGTCTTTGAAAAACTGTTTTATTAACATGGATGTGTGGTTTATGGGCCCACGTCACCATTGGGTGGTATTAGGATCTTTTACTCCTCGACCTTTACTCTGGGCATATTTTCCCTCTTTTATTCGGGTTAAATGATTTTGTTAACTCTAACTCTAGGTTCTCGTAAATACTTTCTCCCGGAGAGCCCCTCACTCTAGATGATTGCTTGGTCTACTAGAAGATTCTGAAGATACTCTCCGTTGTTTTCCCAAGACCCTTGTACCCTTTGCCGTTGTGATCCCTACCACCGATAAATCCTTATGGGTAACTACCTACATTATCGTTCATACCTTCATCCCCAGTTGCTCTTGTTATTACAAGATGTCCTAAAATACTCTCTGATGTTTCGAGAATCCTTTATGCTTATTGTCCTGCAGTTCCTTGCCGCAGGAATACCCCTATGAATAATTCCTCACACTGTTCGAGGATTTGTTCGGTCCTAGTTGATCAAGTGATTCACAAGGTACTTTGAAGTACTTACTTATCTTCCGATAATCCTCTCCAACTATTTCTCTGCAAATACTTGTCTACTTGCATTATGGATACTTTCCATATGTCTGGCAATATTCAGTATTATCCTTTGTCGGCTTTATTTTGAACATTTGATTCGATATGTTTGTGAATGCTTGCAATCATCAATCACAGTTAGAATTCTTCCCTTGATTGATTGTCGATCTATGTCTATTCAACTTACTTGTCTTTGATCAGAGCCCCTGCTTCTGATCGCCCGATTTGGAATTCATAATTATGTTACATTTGAGCTTTGACTTAGTCAGTTGTTTCTATAATCAGATCTCCTTGCATTCTTTATTCTTCTGGGTGAGTACCGATACTCAGACCAGATCCCTTGTGGACCACAAGGTCCTTTGTTGGATTTTATCCGATAACATCCTTCATATTCAATCACCTTGCGAGCCTTTCCTCGGATACATTGTCTTTGGTAAATTGTATCCTCTCCTTTTGTCAACCATGCTCTGCTTTTGAGCTTTAGTTAATTACCCCTGAAGTTTCAGGTATATGTTCCTAAGATGCCCCGACGGGATGAACCTATGCCTTCCCTAATCTGTGTGAATCGAGAGTTTTCACGAGTCATACTCTTCTGGTGTGTTGCCAGATAAATTTTCAGCACTACAACTCCATCGAAAGCGAGAAGTGAACAAAGGGTTATGCATTGAAGAAGTGGGAGTCGACCTTGAACTTTGTGTTCATGCCCATGGACCCAATGTGGTACTTATCATGGAAGCTTCTTGTAATAATAATAATCCCCTTGTTAAAAGTTCCTCCTGTGTCTATGTTTGGTCTTTTGCAATGGTGGTTCTGACCATATTGTTCTTCTTTGATCCCATTTCTCGGACAAGTTAAAGTACTTGTTTTTTTGCAGATCTTTTCACCCGTCCAGCCTCTATCGTGTTCTACCTTCGAGTACTACCCTCTGGTATCTCGAGAATATCACGAAACTACATAACTTCTTATGAGTTCTTCATCAACTATTATTTCTCGTCGATTCCAATTTTCCACCGGTTCTGAGTTGTTAGACACTCGAGAACGCCGATAGCTGATTCGAGTCTACACTTTCCTTTCCATTGTTTTGTTTAACCTTTCTTGTAACCTAACTTATTTGAGCAGTGATAATTCCCTGCTTATGTAAACACCTCGATGTACAAACTTTGTTAGTAAGACCTTATTACTATTGTTGATGACATTCTGGTAGCCGCTGATGGACGAGAACTTTGCCTATTGGTTCGCCTTGTCTTAATGAGCAGGAAAATGGTTCTCTTTGTCCCTCGCCCTTGGTACCAACATTGTTGCCAACATAATTGATAGGCTAAATATCCTCTGACCTCCCTTGCTATCATGACCGTGCAAAATGATTAGCGCCTTCCTGCTGTTAACCCACATGGTGGGCCCATAACCCACAGTTCCACAGGATCGAAACTAGACTCTCTTGTACATACCTATTTCCCAAAATTGCTCCTCGCGCTTGGCTTCGTATGTAAATCGCGAGCCACCTTCCTAGTGATCTATTATGGTATCAGACGCAACACTTATGCCCATTGCTCTGAACCCCCTTTCACCCTCTGTTCCAGGCAACAAACGATTGCCTACCCAGTTGAAGCTTCTTATTGCACCTTATAGCCTTGCTCTCGATGACTTTCTTGAATTTCAGCTCAAGAGATGTCTCAATGCCACGTTCACTGAGATAGCCCCCAGGTGCCTAATATGTGTTGAGTTCCATCCTTCCCGAGTCTTTCCCCTTACTCCACCCCTTAAATCTTGGGACAAGATTTCTTGTAGTGGAGGAGAATTGTGACGCCCAGATAATTAAGCTACAGTAATTCCCTGCTAATGATGCCATGTCATCATGATTATTGTTGTTAAACTCGCGTTGGTTCGAATCCGGTCCAAATTCAAATTTAAAGTAAAATCAAAATTTAAAGTTTTCAAATGTCAAGTCTATAATGTTCAAAGTGTGGCAAATAATCTCTAGTTATTTGTCATGTTGGAACCAACCTCTTTTGGATTCCCAGGTGCCCCTGAAAATTTATTTAGTGGTCCAGCAGCATTTTAAACTTGACCTTTCCAATTTCTAAAAAGAGGTAATAACACAAGTGATACCTAAACTTGCCCGCGGTGTTCACTTTGGTGCCTGAACTTGAAAAATACATTGAATTGGTTCTAAAACATGGCAGTGTGGTGCAAATACGGTCCAAATCACATCCAGATACGTGTGTATTGCTGACTATACATGTCAGCATGGCATGGGGCCTACCTGCAGTGCACTAACTTGCAGAGTATGCCTCAATGACCGTCAGGTCCCATCTGTCAGAGTAAGAAATAAAAAAAATGGTCCCACAGAGCGATTGGGATTCTAACCAGGGACCTCTCGTAGCAAATGATCTGCGCAAACCAATTTGTCCAGGTAACTTTGTAGCCAAGAATGCATTTATGTTGATTATCTACGAATGCGCCCGTGGAGCCCATTTTCCACATGTTAGTTCTTTTTTCTATTTAAGAAATTACAAAAAAAATCAATTAGTATATAAAGTGTTCATCTTTTAGGAAATGTATTAATGGTTTTAAAAAGTGTTCACGTGTTTTAGTAAAGTTTATGTGTTTGTCAAAAGATATATTTTTCAACAAAAATAAATTTAAAAATATGAGTGCTTTAAAAATATTTATAGCCTAGTGTGCCCTAGGATTATAGACACTCAAATGACCACTTTTCAAACTTTAAATACACTTTTGTAGTTAAATTTTTACTGTAACTACACGATTTCCAAAATAATACATAAATATTTTTTAAATTATATGAACATGTTTTAAAAGTAAGTTATTTTGCCTGTATATTATTTATAGACAAGAACATTCTAACTTTAATTTTCTTACTATTAGAATAAATTACATATTTTTTTGAAAATTTAAAAATGAGAGAAAACTCACATCTGGAAGGGCTATGTAAAAGGAAAAAATAACATTCTTAAAAGGTTTATTTAAAAACATGAAGATTATTAAAATTAGATTGATAGTTTGAAAATATTAAACGTTTCAGTACTTTAATTTTTTATTAAATCTGCGAATGCGTTTAAAATTATGAAATCATTTTAAAATTTCTTAATTATTATTTTGATTACATGAATATTTAAAACTACATGAACATTTATTTGATATTGTCATTATAGTTTGATGAATATTTTTCTAATTTCTAAAAAAGGAAAAACAATTAACATTTAAAGATGCGACCCATTCAACTCCACGGGCGCATTCTGTAAATTTTTTTAGATGATTATTTTCTAGATGAAGGCGCATTCAGTAGATAATGTGTAGTGATGCATACCTAGACAGCCAATTTGACTTGACGAGGTGGCTAGCGCGGGGCTTGAGTTGCGTGAGTTTTCTGGATCTCTGCCCAGCAAGAGCCCATTTTTTGTGAATTTATCCTGTACACTGCAGGTGGGACCTGATGGTCATTGTGACATATACTCTACAAGTCAGTCTATCCCGTGCACTGCAGGTGGGCCACATGTCACGCTGGCATGCCTAGTCAGCAATACATACAATGGACATGAGTTGAACCGTATTTGAACCATATTGCCAAGTTTTTGAACCAGTTCGGTATATATTTCAAGTTTAGGCACCAAAGTGAATGTCCATGACAAGTTTAAGCATCATGGGTGTTATTACCTCTTCTAAAAATGATTAGACAACTTCTTTTTGGCCTCAAACTTTTTGTGACTCCTAGAATTGATGTGCTTGTTTTTTGAGATAAGTCTCATATCTGTGCTCATATCTGTCAACATTCATTTTAGTTTTATAATTTAATAGAAAACAATAGCAAAAATTAAGAACGGTTTTAAAAATGTGAAAAGGGAAGTGAACTCCCCCCACGCTAGGCCAACTGGCCCAGCTAGCCAACTGGCCTGCCCAGTCGGCCATCCCAACTAGGCCGGCCCATCCGCTGCCACCTTTAACCCCCCCCCCCTTCCTCCCACGATGCAAACCCTAACCACTCGATCCCCCACTCCCCCCATG
>NC_041392.1:197656833-197662342 GCF_002162155.2 Triticum dicoccoides
CCTGCCCCGATCTGGGTTGAACACCGCAGCGCCCCCGACGCCACTGCCTCGGCCCCGTCGATTATCGACGCCGCCCGGAGGCCTTCCCTCCCTCGCCGGCCCTTGCTGGACGCCCTCGCCGCCTCGACGCGCCGGACCCCGTCATCGGATCACCGCCGCCCAGAGATGCCATCGCCAGACCGTCCCGCCCCACCTCTCTTTCGATGGTCGTCGTCGAGCCTCGTCGGTCCCCGATGCCCTGCAAACGGGGGTGAGCCGTCGTCCTCCACTTCTCTCCTCTCCCTTGTAGATCGTACGCGCCCGCGCCATCCACGATCCGCCGCGGTCAACGCGCCCATCTCCATCACCGCGCACGCGCACCGGCCTCCCCCTGCCTCCCCGTGCGTCGCGCCGTCGAGGCCGCCTCTGCCAGCACACTTCTTACCTCGCTCGCTGTCGCAACGCGCACGCATACTCCGCTACAGTCGCGATGCCGCTACCTCCGCCCCGCTCGCGTCGGCCGCCCTGCACCGCAGCCCCCGCCTCGATGTGCCTCGCATCATCGCCGGCGTTCTGCTCCCCGCCGCCCGCAGCCATGCTTGCGGTTGGCCTTTGCCTTTGTCGCTCGCCCCGCACGGCCTCGCTCGCCTGCTACCGCGCCTGGGCCCCATCCCCGCTCGCTACCGCTGCTGCCTCCCACTTCTTGATGTCTCGCCTACGCCGCTGGCCACGCCAGCTCCCCTGCCGACACCCGCAGCTCCAGGCGCCACTGCTGCCGCCCCGCCTCTGCTCCCTACGCCGTCGCCAGCCTGCCCGTGGCCGAGGCCGCCCCTCCAGCCGCTACTGTGGCCCGTGGCCGGCGCCCCTAGTGACCTCGGGCGCCGGTGCTCGTACCAGCGTGCCCGGTAAACCGCCCGCTCCAGTGGCCGGTTGTGCCACTGCCAGCGGGGCCCATGCCCTTGTAGTGTAAAAAAAGTTTATATATATATATACACATACACACATAAACACTATTCTGATCACGGGATCAGAATAATATTGTGATGACAACCTGACCTGCCCCGCTAGTAGTACGTTGAACTTCCCTGTGAACTAGGTTGAACTTCCGCCAACATTGCCCAAATGGGGCTTGCGATATACCGTTGGAAAGCTATGGACACCAATATCATCATCCAACTTAAATTTTTGGCAAAATACAAGCGGTTTAAGAGCAGTTTGAAAATCGTTTTTTCCTCGCACAAAAAATGTGAATCGTATTTTCGATCGCATTTTCTAAACCGTTTATCGGAATGAGGCATATAATATGGCGTTAGAAAGCTTCTACAAAACTGCTCCTTCCACATGTTGAAAGTTTTCTCTAATTCCCTATGGTTAAAGAGTAATTTGAAAAGACGTAAAATTTCGTAAACCGAACAACTGAGTTCATATTTTTGATGTCATTTCTAAATGGCTAATCCAATGGAGGCATATGATACGGCGTTGGAAAGCTTATGAAAATGCGCAACTTTTTCATCTTGAAAGTTTTTTTCTAATTTTGAATGGTTTAAGAGTAATTTAGAAAATGGTCCAAGTCCTACCGAGTTTGTTTTTTCGATCTAACTTTTTAACCATGCGTTCGAATGCAGCAAATGATATGGCGTTAGAAAGCTTGAACAAATGCTAAACTTTTTGGTATGTATTGTTTCTCCCAATTCATTACAGTTTTAAGTCAGTTTTGAAAATGGTGAAAAATGTATTTTCGCCGTAATTTCTACAAACTTTATCGGAATGGGGCAAATAATATACCGCTGAAAAGCTACGGAAAATGCGAAACTTTTTCATGTTGATGGTTTTCTCTGATTCCTAGCCGTTTTCAAGTAATTTCGAAAATGGCGAGATCATGCGTTCTGCCTTTATCGCGAAACAGATTCTTCGAAAATGCACCGCGTGAAGAACCTGAACTTTTCGGCGCGTGTACCTGAACTTCACTCTGTTTTTCACGTGATTTTTTTGCTCGTAGGTCTCCATCCACTGCTCGTAACTCTCCCTCCATTCACCGGAATTGAGCAAGTGATATACCAGTGGAAAGCTGCTGTAAGCACATAACTTTCCCGTGTTGATCATTTTTTCATACTCGCGACAATTTTAAAAGTTTTTCATCTCAAATTCATTCACTATAGTAGTCAAACATCCTGTTGTTTTCATGTTGAACTTCCATGACGTATTTTCATTTGTAATTTTCTCATCCATCCGTTAGTGTTACACAAATAATATTTCTTTTCTACAAACTTATCTCACAGTATATTTTTTAACTTTCTTTGACCGAGGACTTGAACTTACACAAATGATGTTACTGCCGTTTTGAAGTAAATTAGAACACGACGAGATAATGATTTCTTCCTTCATCGTGAATAGAAATGCACTGCGTGAAGTAGTTGAACTTCTCAGGCATGTCTGTTTGAACTTCACTCTATTTTTTGACGTGTTGTTTTTTGACGTACCGTTTTTTGCACTGCGTGAAGTAGTTGAACTTTTTGGGCATGTCTGTTTGAACTTCACTTTGTTTCACTTTATTGTATTTTTCCTATATGAAATACACACCATGTAGTACGTGAACTTCCGGTTGTTATCACCTTGAACTTCTCTCTGGTTTGAGAGAATTATTTTAAAACACAAAAAACAACATATTTTTAATGTATCTTGGACATCTAAATACATGGTGAACCTCTCTCACAAGAATTTTTGAACTTTACCTCGCCGAGCACTTGAACTTCTAGCAACCATTTTTATGTTTATGAGATTGTTTTCAAAAGTGCAAAAAATGGCGTTGTGCTTTTTATTTTTTGAAAAGCTAAATCCTAGGTTTTAATAAACTCCGAACATCTATGTTATTTCAATTTGAACTTCACCTTTTTATATTTTGAGTAAATAATTGTATTTGATTTTTATACGGAAAAAATCGACCATGAAAATACAAGATGAACCTCTCTCGTAAGAATTTTTGAACTTCCCCGGACAGAGCACGTGAACTTCTTTCAACAAACCTTTCAAGCTTTTAGTTTTCTATACTTTTATTCTCATTCGAAATGCATTCCTTGCAGTAGTTGAACTTCTCGTTGTTTTGACCTTGAACTTCGGTAACGTATTTTTGTTCAACCTCTCACAAGAATTTTTGAACTTTCCCGGGCCGAGCTCTTGAACTTCTAGCGAAAAAACTTTTTAGCCTTTGCTTTTTTATTATTATTTTTTTCATACCAAATGCACACTATGTAGTACGTGAACTTCTGGAAGTTTATCAACCTAAACTTTTCTCGGTTACGTGAGAATATCTGAGTTTTTTATTTGAGCTTCACTATGTATTTTTCAGAAATGCTGAAATTGGACTTTTTTTAGAAACTTCTTCGTTATTTGAAATTGAACTTATTGGTCTTATTCCATAACTACACACCGCACAAACAATACACCTTTGAAAATCTATTGAAATTATCCAAATTTTTCTTGTTAAAAATTTGAACTTCTTTTGTTCTAATTTTTTTGAACTTCTTGGTTTTATTCTTTTAATAATAAGAAAAAATTGATTTTTTTATAGACACCGAACTTTACCATTTTTTAAATTTGAACTTCTTAGTTTTATTGGCTAGTAACTGGAAAACCCTTTTTTATAGACATTGAAACCACATTGTTATTTTAGTTTGAAGTTCTAGTTTTTTTAGAAAGCTGAAAACCATTTTTTATTACTTATTTTTTGAAATGTTCCTCTTTCTAATTTGAACTTCTCTAAATTTATTTACAAAAAGGGAAATCCTTTTTTATAAAGAATTTTGATTTACTTTTTATATTTGAACTTCTAGACTTGTCTTTTAGGAGAAACTTTTGCATGTAAATAGTTTTTTCAAAATTCACACCCTTTCTCAAAATGCATAGCCATGTAGAGAGTTTGAATAGATCACTACTTTTTAGAACAAAAATATTGATTTTTTATAATCACAGAAGTTCCCTTTTTTTAAAACATCAAACTATTTTTGTTATTTTAATTTTAACTTCTTTGTTTTATTTATTTAAGAAATTGAACAAGTCAATCTTTTTCCTATGTGTGAAGTTTTACTGATTTTATATTTGAACTTATGTGCTAATTTACATGACCTTTTTAGAAGTAAATTTTGTAGACTAACTTTCTTTCTCTTTTACATATTTGAAACTTGTATATTTTGTATATATGAACTTCTTTCCTTTTTATATAAAAAATAAAACACGCAGAGTAAAGACAATAAAATTTGGAGATCATTGACCATAAGGATCAGTAGCGAAAAGACACTGCACACCTACAAAATAAAATCTCCAGTGGCCTGGTCATACAGTAATTACATGCACTTAATCATGTTTTATACGCAAAACAAGCACTAACTTGGCGTCACTACAATTCTCCACCACAAAATTAGCATCTTCTCTCAGCTTATCCAACCAGTGCCGGTTTTTGCATTATCTTGTTTATGCTTTTCTCCGAACGCATATAGCAAGCTAAATGTTTGATTTAAGAAGGCATTGAGGCAGTATCCTTACTGAAAATAAATTAGATCTTTCCGAGATACAATAGCTGAACTTTCCAACACAACACCACACACGTACGCAGCCAAAACAGTGCTCGCACACACGAACACACTAAAAACAGAGCGCACCAGTGCATACTCGCACACACGACTAAGGCTAGTCGAGCTCGAGGTCCAGCGGTTCATGGGCAGAGGATGGACCAGAAGGGCGGCAGAGCTCGAGGGAGCCGGCGACAGGGTGCAGGACGGCCAATCGACAAAGCAGCAGCTCGGTCTACGTGATCAAGAGGAGCAGCATCGGCAACAAATTGCTAGCTTGCGAGGCGATGGACTGCTCATGACCAAGGTGATGGACTGCTCATGCGGAAGGAGCCGAAGTGTTTTGATTTCCCTGCACTGTAACAAACATCGTCAGCTCATACAACACAAAATTTCTCACCGCTGTTCCTTTATTTCTCATAGCCAGTGAGCACACCAACGGTGCAGTTGATGACCGCGGGGAACATCCAGTGGAGGAAGGCGGAGCCACCGCTGGCTCTGTGGAAGAAGGCGGCCGCCGGCTCCGGGGAAGAAGGATGGAGGGGCGGCGGCTGGCGGGGTTGATGACGGTGCGCTGAATCAGGTGGATCCAGCAGGGACGCGCGTTGGCGTGGCCGGCAACGGGGATGCGGGAGGAGGTCGCCGACGCGGTTGGGAGCTCGCGGCAGCGGCAGGTCTGCGGGATGAGCCCCGCGGCGGCGGTGGGGTCTGCGGGAGGAGGCCCGCAGCGGCGGCGGGGTCTGCGGGAGGAGGCCCGCGGCGGCGGCTATGCCTCAGCCGGATCCTTTGGGGGCGGAGGTGCGGCGCGTCACCGGTTGGGGTCGGGCCTGCGGCGTGTCGGCGGCTGGGGGCGGGGCGTCCGCGTTGGTGGTGGACAGGGGCGAGGCGGCGGCGGTGTCGCCGGGTGGTGGTGGGTGCCGTGCTTGGATAGGGGAGGGCAGCAACAGGGTGGAGGGAGGGAGGGC